>NW_027460280.1:37380837-37648337 GCF_050947875.1 Dermacentor variabilis | reverse complement strand
TCGCCCCCTTTCTTCTGGTGTGTGTGTGTGTGTGTGTATATATATATATATATATATATAGGGCGGCGTTGCATTTACTACGTTCAGCGGTTAAATTAAAAATAAATTATGGGGTTTTACGTGCCGAAACCCCAATCTGATTATGAGGCACGCCGTAGTGGGGGGACTCAGGAAATTTTGACCACCTGGGGTTCTTTAACGTGCACCGAAATCTAAGTACACGGGTGTTTTAGCATTTCGCGCCCATCGAAATACGGCCGCCGTGGCAGGGATTCGATCCCGCGGCCTTGTGCCCAACACAATAGCACTATAAGCAACCGCAGCGGGTTAGGTTCTGCGGTTACGCTGCTCACTCCCTCGAATATGTACCGTCTATTTCACCGTGTTTTCCTCGGAGATCTCCGAGCACATGTATTCCCTACCCTTGTTTTGCTGCGTGTTCTCTAGTGCGAACCATAGTACAGATGTGGGCGGGGAACAGCGATTAGCAGCTCGGTAAATGAAAAAAAAAATTAAAAATAAACGTGCGCAGCTTACACTACTGGTGCAAGGCTGGAGTCAACAGCGGAGCTTGCGATCGCCTATAGCTTTTACGTGGCTTGCCTAAGTTTTTGGGTTTTGCGAGGTTATGGTAGGCTTGGGGGGGGGGGGGGGGGGGGTCTAAGCTGTTTCAAGCTTTGTGAGGTTATGCTAGGTTTCGCGAAGTTGTTGTCTCGGCGGGCTTGACGCAGAAAGTTGTCGAGCAATCGCAGGCCGGGATCGCTTTCTCGGCGACGTCGAGCATTCAGGCGCCGACTCTCGCGTTCCCTGGACTGAAACTCGGGAGGCTCGGCTCGGCGTCGACTTCGGCGCGGTGTTCCGGATCAGCTCGGCGGCAACGCATCCCTTCTCGCTTGGCAGTACTACGTTCTTCCTTGTCAGCTGCTTCTTCTTGGGGCGTCCTGACTTTCTTCGGTCTTCCCATGGCAGCAGCACGTACGCACGGGGTAGAGGAGGCGAGAGGTATGTCGCCGCACCGGCTCTTCCGAGCTTTTACTCGCCTGTGACGTCACGACTCCGCCCTGCGCGCGTGGAGTACGAGGAGGATCGCAGGTGGTTGCTAGGCAACGCGAGGCGGCGCACAGCTGGGTTGAGTTTTCTGGTAACGCTCCACCGCGGAACTAAAAGCTTAAACAGCTCGGCTGGTAAAAACAAGGAAACATTTCGCCGGTTTCAAACACCTGCGCCTTGGCCAGGGACCCGCACTTTTTCTCCGCAGTGCAGTTGTCCATTGACTGGTGATAAAGTGGGGCAGGCATAATCCGCCACTATAGCGTCAACACTGCGCGGCGCCGAGATCAGAAAGGCAATACAAACAGAATAATGCCTTCAACACTTGCGCCTGAGTCAGAGAGACAACATGGCCGTCAGGCCGAACGCGTGGTACGGATAAGCGTGGCAAGGCGAGCAGCGTCACGAAACGGGTCGAAGTCTGGACCTTCTGGCCGACCGCAGTGTTGAGCCGCTGGATATTGCTTTTCTAGCTGCTGCACCACGCAGCACCAAAAAAACCACATTGTAACATACACACACACGCGCACACACACACACACACACACACACACACACACACACACACACACACACACACACACACACACACACACACACACACACACACACACACACACAGACACGTTTCTTGCCCTCCCTCGCCTACGAGTAGGTCGTGTGACTGATTCGACGATCACCGCGCATTCGGCCTGCACAAAAGTGCGGGAAGTTTCCGCGTCAACCACACTGCAACGTTCCAACATGGCGCCGCCCACTTAGCCGTTGTCAAAATTGTTGAAGTGACCACCTGTATTTCCTTCGTGCCCCTTCCGGCCGCCACTTTGTAGCACGCAAAAGAAGGAAGTTTCCACTGGTGAATGTATACTGGTCGACGAGGCACGCGGAAACTTGGAAGACGGGGAAAGAAGCCACGAAAAAAGAGGCGCTGTAAGCACGCGCCGGTTTTCTTTTATTTACGGCCCGGCGACACAACGCCAGCCCATGCGCTCTTACGCAAGCTATGTGAAAATAACAAGCAAACGGTCCTTCTCCGAAACCCAAACCAGGCGTTGCGCAAACTAGGCTTTACGGCGTGTTTTGCCCGACAGAAGCTTTGCTGGTAGAATGCGACTTGGCTACCGTGAACTACAGCAGTAATAAGTTTACGGCGAGTGGACATGGTGCGACGCTATACCGCTGTTTGCAACGCACGCGTCTCGACAAAAAAAAAAAAAATCGACATAGCGGGCTATTTTGTCTTAGCAAAACTTAGTATTAGGAGAGGGTGCATAAATTAATATCGGCGGCGCGCGTTAAAGGCTGTAAGACACGCTGTGGGAAGGCTCGTTCATTTTGGCCGCCTGCATGGGGTTCATATGATGGATCTAGGTCTTGCACTTACGACGTGCAGACAAGCGTTGTTAGCTCTCTGACTGCCGCGGCCGGAGTTCAATCCCGCGACCTCATACGCAGCTGCAGGGCACCAGTTCATAGGCACGAGCCACTGCTGCGCGTGAGTACTTAGATTAGAAGAAAATAAAACATTTCAGATTACTCGCAAGAAACATCGCTTCATTATTTGGAAAAATAGCTGGCAAATGGTGGGTAGCCTTTCACCGATCACCTTGGCTTTCATCAAACCGCCACCATATATATTAAGGATGTCTTCAGAACTATAGTTTGGTTTACATTTTGACTGCAATAGAGAGAGTTACAGCCGAAATCCATTTAGAACGTAAGAAAACTTGCAGTCGACAAGCCTGAATGGCTGTTACGGCGCTGCACTTATCTCTTCTATCTCCCTTCAATATGACTTCACACTTCACACAGTCATTCACTAGCGCTCTCACTTCACCGCCGCCAATCGACTTGGTTTTGCTTTTCTGTGCCATGCCATAGGGTGAAACTTACACGATCGCGCACTTTCCTGCTTGCTACCATCGTTAGAGAGATTTTCACATTACAGTGCCCCATTAGAGGGAACGAACTTTGCGACAGGCGTTGTCAGACCTGAACGAATGTAGCACTGTGCAGGCTGTAGCGTGCACCAAGTCGTAACGTGCAATCATGCTTTCAAGCAAAGGGACACTGACCCTCCTACGTCTCGCTATACGGCGCTTCGAATGACACTCATAGGCAGGACACTTGTCCGCAAGTGTTTATCTCGCACAAAACTCATGCCAGAGGGGTTAATGCGCTAAGACTCGCGAGATCATTCGTGCACGTCACGCAAAGGGGATCGCGATAAGTCTACACCACCTGTTTCTCAAAGTGTGGCCTACGTGGACCTGGAGGGGTTGTTAAAGAAGGTTCAATGGGGCCCGCGGGAGGCGTACCATTGACGAGCCCCAGCCGTTTATCGAAACAGCGAGTGAAGGTACGGAGGGGCATGCATTGGCGATGACCTATCCATGCGAAGCCCAGCTGAGTATACCTTGATTCAGATCGAGTACAAAACAAGAAACCGGATTGACATCGAACAGCCCTAGGGAATGACTGTCTTTAACTGATACGGCTATGACGTCAGCACATCGGTTCCTTGCATGCAACGTCATCTATATCACTGATCATAGCCTGCGAGTGACAAATCACATAAAAAGTAGTAATGGCGTACTGAAATATACACCTAGTTATTACACCAGCATTGCGTACCCCTGTTTCTTTCGAAAACCAGCCGCAGAATCACAGTGGTTACAAGAAGGCTGAGAAACACAGGTCCACACCAAAGGCGGCAGAAACATCGCAAGTTTGCGCCGCCGCTTCCTGCAGCTTGTTTATAGCGACGCTATAGAGACATCGGCCGCAGAAAATGGCGTTCGTCCTCCGGCTCTCTAACAAGATTCTATTGTAGGAACGCGGCTGTTTGAAGAAACTAAGAGCTACGTGTATGTACTAGTGCTCAGTGCGTTCTGCATCGAAACGTGGCCATTTGCTCCCTTTACGTATAGGAAGCCATCGGAACGCGCGTAAAGCGAGTGTCCTCAGTAATGTGGACCTTCGGTCTTGTCAGTATATATTCCATACGATATAACTCGGCAAGGTGCACCTACTGCAACCGCTGAAAGACTGAGCAAGCACGAAGCGCTCCTCCAGCGCTCGCGCGTAGTGGGGCGAAAGGAGGCATCCACACTCAAGAACAATGGAGCTCGACCGTGCACCGAGAGATGGAACTTTCACGAACTGAAAAATGCGCCTCGAGGAGACGCGTGACACAACACACTGTTTGTAGACCAGCTAGTCCGAACTTATCAGCCCAACAAAACGAGAAAACAAAAACAGGGCAGCACTTCGCTTCTCAATGAGTGGGAAAAACAAAAATACAATAAAGAAACGCCACACGCCGCTGTGTCTCAAGCCTGGGCTCATGCTGGGAGATGAGAAAAATCGGGCACATGGACTCAACAGTTTGCCCTATCGCACTACCCTCGGCAGCCCATTTCGCCACGCTGCTGGCATCGCTGCCGCGCCGCGAGCAGCCAAGGTGTGCGCGGAGCATCAGCAGCAGTGAAGGAAGCCACCGGGCGACTCGGCGACCGGCGAGAATGAAAGGCACCGTGCTCTCCGCCGGCCGTCGCGCCGCCCTTCCTCGGCTGTTTATCGCACGCGATACGGGGTCGCTCAGAAATGAACGACTTCCTGTTACCTCCTCCCCGCCGGGTTACGCCAAAATAGGAGAAAATACGAGGGAAAGATCGCGATTCCCGGTGCCGCGACGTCGCGGAGCGACGGCGAGCGCACAACCCATCGGCCGCGAAGGACGCGAGCGAACACGAAACCGTCGTCGCCACTGGCACAACCTCTTTCGAGATGGTGGCGAAACTCCGAATTCTAGCCGAACAGGAGCCCGAGACACGCGGTCGACGTTTCTTGCGACCGTCTACGTGTTCTGCGATTATAAAGCGCCACCGGATCGTTGAGACAGCCTGCAAACTGCGCGAAAACATCGAAGCGCTCGATGTTATGGGCAGACCACGTGCGCAGAATGCATCACGAGACTGTGTTGCCTCGGCTCAGTGACGTTCGCGTTGTCGACTCAGTTGGGCAAAGAAGACATTAAAGATAAGAAAAAAATATGGTAGACCGTTATTCCCACTCGGCCAACACCTGAAACAGTCCGAGATCGCAGGTATAGTCTAACATAACGTTTACTTATTTTATCTTCGGCTGCAGAGCAGTAGTAAAACAAACAGGTGAATCGGGAGTGTTGTCCGCAGAAGTCAGCGAGATTAAGCAAACTCTCATTGGGCTGGCAGATGGCCTCAAACAGGTCACCGCTAGCGTCAGTTGTCTCACCGATAACGTTCGTCAAATTCAGGTTGCACTCGGAGACCCCAACAGGGGCTTCGGAGCTCTCGCTGATCGCATCGACACCATTGAGGCGCGAATGGCTTCATCCGCCTCCGTCGTACAACCGCTCACCGTTCCCACCATACTAAAGAAAGCTAGACTTCAGTATCCCATCAGGGCGGCGACAGGAGGTCCCAGTCTTTGCGCAGCCTTAACTGCCCCGTTAGGTGGTAGTCCAACCGGTCTGCCATAATGGATAGGTCCAAAGAGAGTTTTCGCATTTAGCAATGGACCTCCAGGGGGTATTCTAACAAAAAAGCCCCTCTGCAGCAGTTTTTCCGGTCTTTCGCTGTCAAACCTCAAGTCATTGCTCTCCAGGAAACATTAGTCTCCGCCGCCTCGCTCCAGGGCTACAGGGCCGTGTCGGGCCTGCCCGGGGGGCGAGGGATTTTGCACCTTGATTGATAAAAGGCTGACTCATCTCACCCACGACCTCAAGCTGGCGAGTGGTAGAATTGAATATGTCATGGTTGAGATCCTGCTCGACGTACCGCAGCGGAATCAGCGCAGAAACAGCGTGTTCGTCCTCAATATCTACAGCAACCCCAGGGACTCGCGCCAGCAGTTAAAGACCATCCTCAAGAAAGCGACCGACTTGGCCGGCCCTCGACCCTTGGTCGTCGTCGGTAACTTCAACGCACCGTACGGCATCTGGGTTTACGTCTACGACACTACCAAGGTGCGCAACCTGTGGCAAGACGCCAACGAGATGGACCTCACTCTGGTCACTGACAAGGATTTTCCTACGCGTATCGGCAACTCCGTCACCCGGGACTCGACACCCGACCTCGCGTTCGTCAGGAACGTTGAGGACGTGGTCTGGGAGAACACCGCCATGGAGTTCGGCAGCGACCACTGCATTCTCGAGATCAACTTCAAGGTGTCTCGGAGTAGGATCAAGGAATTCACGTTCATCGATCGGGACCACTTTCGCAAGATTCGCGAAGAACCCGGCAGAGCCAGGGCACCCGCCACTCTCGAAGAATGGTGCGAAGGCGTCCGTAACAACGCTTCCGGGGCTACCAAGAACGTGGAAACCGATCTCGACGTCCTGCAGATGGACAGCAGACTTGCCCACCTTATCGAGGCCAAAAACGCCCTGCTCCGCCGATGGAAGGGTCAGAGGCTCAATCGGAGACTCCAAAAAAAGATCTCGGAGCTCAACAAGGTCATCGATGACCACTGCAAGGCGCTATGCCAGCAGCAGTGGGACGAGCTCTGCGAATCCATCGACGGACAGATGCTCAACGGCAAATCCCGGGATATGCTGAAGCACTTTCTCGACGAAAGCGGCTCGAAGTCAAATCAGAGGCATACGTTGGCCCGGGCCCTTCACGAAGCCACCAGGTCTCACACGGTCGATGAGCTCGTCTCAAAACTCGTACAGAAGTACTTGCCCGTCCGTCGCGACGGAGATCCGGCGACCCAACTTCCGGACTACCGAGGCCCTCCACGCCCCAAGCTCGACGAAGACTTCTCCGTACTTCTCCAAAGCAGGCCATCTTCGCGCGCAACCGCAAGTCTGCACCGCGTCCAGACGGAGTCACCAACAGAATGTTGAGAAACCTCGAGGACAAGTCTATCGTCTTTCTGACCGACAAAATCAACGAGTCCTGGAATAGCGCCGTTGTTCCTGCAGAATGGAAGATGGCCTGCACGGTGCTCATTCCCAAGCCCGGCAAGGCTCCGAACATCGAGAACGTCAGGCCGATTTCTATAACCTCCTGCGTCGGCAAGGTCATGGAGCGCGTCGTCCTTAACAGGGTCAACGGGTATATCGAAGACAAAGAGGTTTACACGTACAACATGATCGGCTTCCGCGCGGGACTCTCGACGCAGGATGCACTGAAGCTAATAAAGCATGAGATTGTGGATGGCCGTTCCAGAGACGTCAAGGCTTTGCTAGGCCTGGACCTCGAGAAAGTTTTCGACAACGTGCTCCACAGCTTCATCGTAAAGACCATTTCAGGCCTGGGTCTCGGTTCCAGATTCCATAGCTACGTCAGCTCATTCCTAACGTACAGGAAGGCCAAGCTTCGCATTGGGGACTTCCGCTCCGACGATGTGCCCCTCGGAGGGCGGGGCACTCCTCAGGGCGCCGTCCCCCCCCCCCCCCCCATCTCACCCACACTGTTTAACATCTGCATGATTGGTCTTTCCGAGAGGTTGGCACGCGTAGAGGGCGTCAAACACACCATATACGCCGACGACATCACCTTACGTTGCTCCGGCGGCTGCGAGGGCAGAGTCGAAGAATCCATGCAGGAGGCGATCGACGTGATCGAGGAGTATCTCCGCCCCACCGGATTTCGATGCTCCCCCGCCAAGTCGGAGCTTCTGCTTTACAGAAAAGAGAAGGGAGGCAGACCCAAAGATTGGAAGCCAGTCTCCGAAAGCAGCATCAGTCTTCGCACTTGTGAGGGGGGGGGGGTGATACCCAGGGTCGACGTTATTCGGGTCCTGGGCACGTTTGTCGAATTCAACGGCGGGAACGGAACGGCTCTCCGCAATATCATCGCAAAGACGGACACCGCTTTCCGCCTCGTTCGCAGAATAGCAAACCGGCACCGAGGAATGAAGGAAAACAATCTCCTCAGGCTTATCAATGCCTTCGTACTATGTCACTTTATGTACACAATTTCTATGCACAACTGGCTCAGAGCGGAGCGAGACAAGCTCAACGCTCTCATCCGCAAAGTGGTCAAGAGGGCTCTCGGGCTACCCATCAGGACCCATACCGAGGACTTCCTCAAGCTGGGGGTGCATAACACTGCCGAGGAGATTGCCGAAGCCCAAGAACGCGCGCAACTCACTCGCCTGAGCACCACAGCGGCAGGTAAACACATCCTCGAAGAGCTGGGTCACCACCCTGCTGGATTCCAGATGGTCAGTACCCGATCCCTAGGCGTATTCGAGACAAGTTCGAAGTGGCCCCTGTGCCCCGAAACGTCCATTCCGTCCTAACGCAAGGCCAGGGCAGCAGCCATCGTCAAACAGACCAAGCAACGAGACATTAGAGCAATCTTCGTCGACGCCGCGGAGTATAGCGATGGTAAGTCCACTGCCATCGTTGTGGTCGACTACAGCGGCAAGATTTCCAATAGCGCCTCCATTCGCACTTCAGACCCCGGAGTCGCCGAGGAAGCCGCCATCGCCCTCGCCCTGCTAGACGGTCGTGGGTCCGAGATATATAGCGATTCCAAAACGGCAGTTAGGGCTTTCCAGAAGGGTTGCATCGCCAAGCAAGCTGCTCGTCTTCTTAGCAGCTCGAGTCGATGTGCTCTCATGCATCATTCAGTCCACTGGTTTCCCGCTCACGTAGGGTCGGTCGAGGGTGCTCCCTCGAACCTCAATGAGTCTGCTCACGAGGCTGCGCGTGACCTAGCTCACCGACCGCGCTTCCTCTGCAAGAAGCACCGACTCCCCTCCTCCCTACGGCCACAGGGACGCTCCCGCTAATCACAACGAGATTAATAAATTCTTCTACATGTCTAGAAGGGTCTTTCCAACCCCTCACCCCACGTTGAATAGGGCGCCAGCTGTTTGGCTTACGCTTCTGCAGACCAGCACGTATCCGTGCCTGTCCGTTCTCCACGAGGCTTACCCGGACGTGTATCGCGACGACACCTGCCCCTCCTGCGGGCAGACCTCCACTCTAGCGCACATGCTCTGGGAGTGCGGGTCGACATACCCCAAGTTCATCAAGGACGAGTGGGACTCGCTTCTGCGTAGCCCCGCTCTAGAAAAGCAAATCCTGGCCGTCCGGCGTCCTGCCGGTCCCGACGTGGGACTAGCCGGGCGCGCGACGAGTTCGCGTCCTCGCCGGACCTGCAATAAAGTTTCTTCACTCGCTCACTCACTCACTCTTCGGCTGGTAGTTTCGTAGCGCTCTGAAAAGTGTAAGACACCACTCAAGCTGCTGAAAGGTTAAGCCTCGGCAGCGAGTAGAATGGCCAGAGCTCCTCCACATGTCGTCTCAACTTCAAGCTGCTTTGTGGGAAACTAGGAGAAGGAAGGTGACGAGGCAGAGGAATTATCGCAAACAGACGTTGTTGTTGTTGTTCTCGTAGACAACAGTGTTTTACCTACGATTAGTGCTCTAACTAGGAGAGAGAGAGAAAACGCACTTTCGTAGCCGCCAATCTTGATAAGATCTCGAACACCGTGGCTCACGACTGATAGACGACTGCACCAGTGATTCTCAGTGCATGATCAGTACATAGAGCAGGCGCCGACGATTAATCCGCAGAACATTCACCTCGGAGCTGCTTTGGAGAGACCGTATGGAGAGTCCTTCACTGTGTCAACCCATCGATGCAGGCATATTTTCTCGTCCACTGCCCAAAGGCTCATCTTTGCAACGCACTGTCGCTCAAAGTCTGGCAAGAGGTACACAGCGAGGAGCCAGCTTGTCAATGTTTCGGCGCACGTGCAGCCATCGAATGCGTACAGTGCGGCGTTATGGCAAGGACGCCCTCTCAAAGACAATTCGGTGACAGTGCACAGGGTGAGGTGTCAGGTGTGACGTCGCACTTCGATGTAATTAAGTATAAACAGACTGTCAATTACCGCAGCTGTTATAATAATAATAAAGGAATCGTATTAAAGTGACCAGGAACAACCTCGAGGGTCTTGGTGCTGGCGCACTCGGCAAAACAGTGCACATGAAGAACAGTGCAATGCACACGAACACACGCGCGCACACATAAAAAAGAAAAGAATAATAATTTCGCGAATACAAATTTTAACAGAGCATAAAATGTGTACACGAAGAGAATAGAAGGCTAAAGTGGCGAAACAGACAAAAGGATTACAGAATGACGGAACACACAATAGATACGGAAGTTTTTGTTCAGTTATTGAAACACCTCTGCAACTCCTTTCATGAAAATATTAAAACTAGGCATGAAGATATTCAGGTACTCTGAATGGGCGTTATATGTCGCCTACACTCTAGACAGAGGGTCACAAAAATCTGAAGGTTGAAAGGCGCGCTGTTTCCTTGTGCCTTTCTGCGGAATGTAAAAGCGCACATTAGAAAGCAAGTGCGAGCAGCAGATTTTTCCATGTATTAATTTGTGAAGAAAAAGGACATCCGATCTATCGCGTCTACAGGTGAGGGTATAGGTAACGTGAGTGTCTCTGTTAGCTCTATGGAGATGGAAGGCTTTTGACAGAATCGATATTTAAATATAGATGCGAACTTCTTGTGCACATTTTCTAGAAGTTCACAATTTGAGCTACAAGTGCCGTCCCAAACCACAGTGGTGTACTCAAGAACTGGAAGGCATACGCTCTTACATTAAGGCGCAAATCGCCCAGGTTGTTTGAAGTCTCTCGTCACCCGACATACTGTGCCGAGCGTTCGAAGTGCACGCTGCCTCGTCTGCTGAGCGCGGGCCGAGAAATTCAGAGAGCTATCGAAGTACACTCCAAGGTCCTTCGTTCCCTGAGCTCTTGGCATGACAACACCTTTAACGCTATAGGGAAATAAAGTCCTGTTTATCTTCCGCGTGAAGCTTACAACCTATTATTATTATTATTATTATTATTATTATTATTATTATTATTATTATTATTATTATTATTATTATTATTATTATTATTTCACGTGCTACTCGGAACACTGCGCCTGGACGCGTTGATCGAAGGTTAAATACTTCGAATTATGTTAACTTCAACGCTGAGAAATTCTACTTTCCCACCTACACTCTTAAACAAATGTACACCCTTTGGGTTGTAACCCGCCATACAACGATAATTGTCACCTGTCTTGCTTGCGTTTCCTTTCTTGAAAACGCTGCGCTCGCTGCTATCCTGTCGAGAATGGTCTATCATGCTGATAACGCGCATGCCGTTCGTGACTTGGAAGTGCCGGGCTCCCAGGGTTCAAGAAAAGAAATGCGGGCAAGACAAATTACTATTATCGTTGTGGGACAAGATACGGCCCAAAGGGTGTAATTTTAAGAGTACGTACGAAGCCACAAAAGTGCGGCTGCGTTTCTCTAAATGCACGCTTGATCATGCGTGTACCGGTGCAAAGTGTGAACTTCTCTCCTTCTCTGTCAATATCCCTTCCCCAGTGCAGGATGGCCTCCCTGCCTTTCCCTTATGACTACACTCTCTCACTGCTTTTGCACCAAGCTTGAAATATACAGGAGGAAGCGTGTGATCTGAAAGGAGAGTAAGCAACAGGCGGCTTCACGTACAATACTGACATCTACCGTTTCAAAGCTGCCATTGAAGACCATCTTTCGAGAGACCATCTTGGACTTGAGAAGACGGCGCTCACACCGCCGTCTTCTCAAGAACATGATTGCGATGAACAGAATGTCGACTCCTTCCGCTGCCGATGTGCCTGATGCGCCTTCGAAATGTACGAAAAGACGCCGCACAAATTGCCGAGCGGCGAGAGCTGCGCGATAGCTCGGTGGTCCCGCTCCCAACGACAACACACTGGGGCGCCTGCGCAAGTTTGCCCTCCCCAGGGGCGGCTTTGCTTTGCTCCGCGCGCAGCGTCGTTTTCATATGGCGAGGATGAAGCGCAACATAATCAGGGATGACGACAGCATGACGGAAAAACACAGCAAAACCCAGTTGCCGAGTTCATAACTGCTGCAGTAAAAACAAGAAGCTGTACGTGTTGAGCGCGCGAGCGAGATCTTTAATGATGGTTTGACGTGTTGACACCGTGCACCGCAGCCATGTTTACGATCTGGCTTTTTTCCTGACGAGCAAATAACGACGGTTACTGCGACTTCTTCCGCTTGCCGAGTGTTTCACACTCTCTTCTGCTTCAATGCGAGGTCCGCAGGTTCGTACACATAAGCTGTCAGGAGGAGCGCTCTCTAGCTGAGCGCAGGCCCGACGACGAATCGGTCGTTTCATTATACTCGCTCCAGCCGCCTCCTCTCCCTTCCCAGAAGCGCGCAAGTACCGATCTGCAGAGATCAAGCGCGTCTGAGAGCCGTCATAGTATACCTGAATATATTTAAGTGAGCCTGTAATTTCCACTGTAAAGCATTTATTTTTCTGATCGCCTGAAACGTGAGGGCAGGACGAAGCTAGAACGGCCTTTCAGAGAACTGTTCAGCCGACAGCTCAGGGAAGTTCGAGTTATATAGCCATATCACGCAACACTAATTGACTTTATGCATTACATTTGCATTACATTATAAGGCTTTACCGTTTGATTTGAGCCTTCCATGCCTACGCTGCGAAGAAACAAATGATTATTTCGTGGCACTTGTGGTCCTCAGGTTCGCGACTGTAGCTAGACACCGCTGTTCTGGACCCGCGACTCAGAAGCGCAGTCGCTTTCTCTCGTCCGACGAGAAACGGACGCTGGAGCAGCGCGGCCACCAGAAACCTGTCCTTCTGAGAGCAGCGGCGGGTGGCCGAGGGCCCAGCGGGAGCGAGCTGCCGCCAGCCAGTGTGCGGGAGGGGGGCCCTGCAGCAGGCCGTGATTAGGAGGGCCGTTGCCTTGGCAACACGCAGCAGGGCAGCTCGCGTTTTAGCAGCTCAAGGCCTGCGTGCTCCTGCCGCCATCGACCAGCGAGCAGAGAGCCGAAACGGCGGCCGCGTGACGTCACCGCCTCCAGAGTCCAGCCACCCAGCCTGCACATAGTCACGCACCCTCGCGCCAACCGCTGCAGAAAGCAGCAGCAGCTTCCTGTGCTGAAGCTCGAGGCACGGGCGCAGAGCGACGCAGCTCGTGATCACAAAAAGGCACCCTGCCCCAAAATGCGAGAATCTCCAGGAAACGAAACGTCCGTTCACCGTCCCGAGGCCGCGGTAGCCAAAGTTCAGTAAAAATAAAGATCTCCGCGTCCACGCATCGCACGCTCAGCAAGGCAAATTCGAACGTCCTTCGCTGCTTTAGACACTTCGTGAGCGGGGCACTCTGGCTGGTCCAGCAATTTCGTTCGTGACTGCAATGTTACCCTTGCGGTAAAGTGTAGTGAGGTACGCAGTTACTTGCGGCATTTAAGACGCCGATAACTATATGCCTCGAAATATGCCTGCACGGCCGGAAAACAAAGTGTAGCCTACTTCGACATCTACATTTGACACGAAAATGCGGCGGAGCTGGCCACGCCCGTGACTTGCCTTATGTAAACAAAACATTCGCAGCTCCACTGCTCTTACATAACTCGCAGCGCTCACCCGAGAACGGCGAACGAATTGGCCTCGCAGCAGGACGCGCCGAGAAGTCGGTAAGCATTCGTAAATTTTTTTCGGCGGTGGTAAACAGTGACGTAAGCGACGGCTCTCAACCTGAGACGCAGGCGACAGACGATAAGGCCTTACACTTCACCACGGGATACCTATTATTTCGTGACTTATTTGGCAGATCCCTCTGGCGTATATGTAGACTACGCTCGGCCCAACTTTGTACGTTGTCGCCGTCGAAATGCAGGGAATGCCTGCCGCGCAAGGTTGTGGGTTCGATTCCCAGCTGCGATGGTCGCATTACGATGGGGGCGAAATACAAAAACGCTCGCTTTGGCTTAGGGTTGTTAAACCTAAAAAATCAAGTGCATAAAATAATAATGAGTGATTCTATTCCCTCCCCAACAAGAAAAATACTCTTGCAGAGACAGGAAGTGTGTGCCGTCAGAAAAGACGCAAAAGCGTGTGGTGACGAAGGTTTCAAGTTAAATTTGGGTTTATTTGCAACAATGTTCCCCCACCAGCCCGCCGTGACGTCACAGATTTTGAGGGCTTCTGCTCTGGCCTTGTTTGTTTTTATTTATTTATTTATTTATTTATTTATTTATTTATTTATTTTTAGCTGGAGCAGAAGACTAAACTTAGCAAGTTTCGAGAATTTCTACTGCGCTGCAAACGGCCCAAATATGAGAACATACTTTGAAATCGGTGCCGTCATAATGACGTACCGCCGCTGGTGTTTCGGCGCAGAATTAAATAAAACTTTGAAATTTAGCCTACATTTTCAATTCTGCTAATCAAACTCTTGTTATGTGCGCGTGCGTGTGACATCGCATCATGTAAATTATGTCCGTGTGATGTCAAATAAGTTGATTATTCGAAGGTCAACGTTCCATTTTTTCTTTTTTTTAATTTCGCGTCGACACCCCAGCGCCGTTACGTCAGTGTGACGTCACGGACGCCAAATAATTTTTTTTGTACTGGGGCTATTGTTCTTAGTATAAGTCATTGGCTCTCTGAACACACAATACAGTAGATCTTCACTGATAAAAAAAAAATTGCTGTACTCGCGGACAACTTTTTGTGGCTATGAAGGGAAAACTACGGAGGCAAAGCGCGCACAAGTGAGAGCGCTTCTGAAAAGAATACCGCATTTTAATCCTCATTATTTTAAGCCGGGGAAGAGAAAACATAGAGACCTTATTAGCAACATTTAAATAAGACAGAACACACCACTGAGTGTAAAGCATTACTTATTTTGCCGCTTCTCCTTTCCGCATCTGAGCAAACGCGAAACCGTCGCACGTGGAGGCTGCGTCGGTTCCGCGTCCGTTCCGAGCAACCACGAGCACTGTCAAACGCTGCCGGACTACTTGGCGCGGTAACACGTATGCAGTAGCCACGCGCTCGCAGATTTCCCTTCATTGCCACAGAAAGTTGTCCGCCATCTATAGGCCTGAGCAGACTCCGTCCAAATTCGTGATGTCACGCCAACTTGGTATGGGAACTTCAAGGCGGCGTCGTTAACCGTCTTTCATTTTCGCGTATTTTCTGGCTCACCGAGGCTTTTTCTCACGGTATGAGTGGCATTTTTGTTAAAAGGGTAATTTACTAATACATCCAAAATAAATTTCTTTTTAATGTCCGTTTACACGCGCATGAACGGGTATGTAGCATCGTGCTCGAATACTTAGCAGAGGGGTAAAAAAATTAATGGAACAGGGCGCTGCGATCTAACTGCGCTGGCGTGCTACCAAACAACTATTTGAAGATCTACAGAGCAACATGTTCCATGCAAACATTGCGGTTGCTTGATCACAACGTTCCCTTTGCTTCTGATTCTTATGCTATACAAGCTGCCAAACGAACTTTCGTAAAGCCACAGGGCTGCTCCTTGAAGTACACAATTTTCAAGCAATATAATGATTACAGCTGTTATAGGGCTGACAGTGAAGCCTACCCTTTTTTTTTTAGAACACTTTTTTTTTTTTTAGTTCACGGCAGAACACTTGAAATTGCAAGTGAACAAGTGAAGTGCAAGTGAAATTTCACCTCTTCATCTAATTATTTGATGAGGCTGACATTACTTGCACGATAAGCAACAATCTACAATTAGCTACTTAATAAAATTATATATTTAAAATTATTTCGGAGCGCATGTCACAACTGCGAAAGTCAAGACGACCAGTGATCAAGAAAGACCAAGTCCATCCAATAGCAATCCTGAGACTATGTATCGCCAGTTTCGACGAAAACGCATATTTTATGGCCGCTGTATCTCCGTGGTTCAAAGTAATAACAGTTAAGACATTCAAGAAATCCTCGCCCGGAGAAAATGTTAATCAGAAGCATAAGAAAGGAAAACGTATTCAAGGACTATAGCAATGGAATTAACACTTACGATATAATGGATTATACTAGTGCCGCTCTTCGGTTGCATCAGTCTAACATATAGCAGACGATATAATGCAATGGCTACTCACAGATTGAATCAAAAGCCAGAATTAACATGAAAAAGCAACTTGCGTATGCACATAGAGTCGCCAAAGTTAAGATATAATTGAAAAAAAATATTATCTGTAATATTAACGCCAGCAGCAACGCAAACTACATTTGTGTATAGCTGAGTATTTGGTCAGGTGCAAACGAGCAGCATACAGCGTTATCTTATTTATTTATTTATTTATTTATTTATTTATTTATTTATTTATTTCAAAATACCTTAGGCCCCGAAGGGCATTGCGTAAAGGGGTATATACAGAAATTGTAATCGCAAGAACTCACGAATTATACAACACATTACACAACCATTATACAAAAACTACAGAAAGAACAAGGGGAGGGTGGGGGGGAAAGAAAAGCAGCGTGTCACTAATAAACCAGTGTAAATAACAAACAAGCAAAACCATTACATGCAAGTGTTACAGGTAATCAGTGTGTAACATTTATGTGAGACGAAAAAAGAAAAAAAGACAAGGATGCAAACAGGGTTGTTCGTTTTTAGGAGCATATAACATACATGCTCAAAACAAACTTTACAGCTGGGTTTTATCGGCAGGCTCACTCTCCAAGCGAGGTCAACTGCAACGATCATTTACAAATTCGCTAATGAACTCTTTAAATACTAAGTTTGGAGCATACGTTAATTATCGCAAGATTTGAAGCCTGGCATTTCTAGACGCCACTCCATCTTTTGGTATCGTTGTATCGCGATCGTGCCTCAACATATACGTTTGAAGCTCCAGCTCTGAAGTCTGCAAACCCGGGTTGACAAACGAACGTATCGCGCCGTGTGTATCCTGCGCCAGCTCGATTCGATCGATGCCGGAGCAAGTGTTGTTTGTTTATACGTATCGTGCTCTTCTTTAGCTAGCCTACAGATAAGCCTCTCGCGACACCATGCCAGGATTATCATATCGCCCGCCTACGTACGTCACACCTCCACTGGGCGGGCGACGCGAGCAGATAATGATTATGAGTGTGGAAGGAAGGGGATGATGTAACGGCGACAGTTCTCACTAGGGAAGTCCCGGACAAGTACTGCGCAACTTTTCCATCGAGCGGCCATGCCACCACAAATGGTGGAAAAAATTACGGGCTTCGAATTTGCTATTTACACGCACGCCCCAAATTTTATAATTAAATTCAGTTAGCGAAACTTAGTTATCTAAATGACCACGTTGCATCTCCTCCTCTTCACTCCCGTCCCCCCTTAAAGATAAAAAAAAAACTGCTTCGCATGATAAACTTCAGTCTGAGGGGAAAAAAAAAATAGAAGCAGCTGCGGGGATTGTGAAAATTCACGGTCGGCGGCAAGACAAGAACGCGTCCAACCTGCATTGAAGAAATGTCGCGCACTTTTTCAGCATCGCGAAGGGAAGAAAAACGAAAGAAATGGGGAGAGGCTTAACGAACAACACAACTGTCACCGGCGCGGTCACAGGTGCCGCAGGGCGAAGCTTCGCGCATACAATGCCCCCACACAATGCCATGCACATGCGCACATTTTGAATTCTGCCTTCGGGCTCCGCGCGACGACGGCGGCGGTGACAGATGCGACGCACATCCCTCGATTGTCTCCGGCCGCCACCCTTGGCATATATGGGAGAACTAACAGACCTGTCTGCCAGGGCCGCTTATATGCGTCACAACACGGCCTAGCAGCACGGCACCACCGATTTCAGCAGCTGCTCGGCCTCCCTCAGAGCTCGCACTAAGTCGTCTTTCCGCGAATCCAAGTCGTGACGTGAGCGGTGATTATCATTACAGATAATTAAACTCGAGCCTCTTCTGTGCACTACTGCATGCGCCGCAGCGAGCAGAGGCGAGGAATGCCCGGCAAGCTGCCGCCCATCACATTTAGACGCAGGAAACACAGGACGGACAGGAGCAGGGAGCGCTCCTGTCCACTTCGCCATCATGTCCGTGCCCACAGCTATAGCTACACAAACAGATCATGTGAGAGCTGATTTCATTCTGCCTGCAAATTCCCGTCACCCTATCTTGACCCCGGCCGCTCCTGACTGTGTTTCCCTTAGTTCTGTTACATTAATCAACTATACGTATCACGTGGCCTGACCGCGTGTTCCCCTTAATCGCAGCTAGAATATAAGCTGCCCGCTCTGTTAATCTGTCTTTCTATCTCTTAGCGTTACGTCTACTATTTTCCTTTCCATCGCTCGTTAAAAAATTAAATTATGGGGTTTTACGTGCCAAAACCACTTTCTGATTATGAGGCACGCCGTAGTGAGAGACTCCGGAAATTTCGACCACCTGGGGTTCTTTAACGTGCACCTAAATCTAAGTACACGGGTGTTTTCGCATTTCGCCCCCATCGAAATGCGGCCGCCGTGGCCGGGATTCGATCCCGCGACCTCGTGCTCAGCAGCCTAACACCATAGCCACTGAGCAACCACGGCGGGTTTTCCATCGCTCGTTGCCCGGTCCTCGGTTTGGTTAAAAACGTTTCTCTCCGACCCTAAAATATTTGATCCTATAGGTTAGTACTGGCAGAATTTGATTCCATAGAATGATATCGATAGGCTGTCATTTATGATGCGGTAGTGCCTGCCGAGTGCCACAAAATTCTACGTTGTACCCCTAGCTGTACTACGAATGTTAAGTAAAAAAAAAAAATAGAAGAAAACCTCACGTGAGCACAACATAAACCACTATGCAGGAAAATGCCGTGTTCTCCGAGAATTCAAATAGTCGTAGAACACATCTCTCCTCGCACGCTGTCGCACGAAGATGCTGCGTATATATGAGCGACCTATAACAACTTTCAGTAAAATATATGTTAGAACATGCAGAAACTGTAGCACAGGCTTGTCGCACGTGAAATGATAACAATGCGCAAACACGAAAGCTGGGAAACGCTCATATTTGAATTTGACACTACGGTTGCTGCCAAAATGACGGACCTGGCACCACGACATTATCGTGACGTCTAGACAAACAGTAAAATTTTCTTACGTTGTGTAGTAATGAGGCCAGATATGATGATGTTTCTAATAAAAAAAATTCAAAATAAAGTGCAGCAGACATTTCTTCTGGCTGTGGCAGCAGCAGCGATTGCAAGAATGGAGTGAGCCTATGTTTCATGACGTTATGTGGAATCCAGTTCGCGATAAGTAAACTCATTTGTCGAAAGAAGTAGTAATGTAGTAAATAATTTAGGGTGGTGTAACGCTTGTTTGGGCTAAGATTTAGAGGGTTTTGGTCCTCACATAAAGTGAAAAAAAAAATTACATGTCGGAAATCTTATGTCAAAACGCCTCAAAGCGGCTAAGCCTGCAATGAGAGTTTTTTGGCATCCACATCGACCACAAGCTGCAAGGCGGTTGCAGTAGTACATCCCTCACGAGAAAGGGAACAAATAATAAATAAGAGGCTGGGGGCGCTATTCATGCAGGGTGATAATGATGACGATGCTGGTGGTGGTGATAGCGATTATATGTCCAAACCCGCTGCACTCTCTAGGCGCAGTGTGGTGGGCTAGTCATATCATTGTTATCGCGTCTCATTTTATCACGATAGCGCGGCACCCTTGCAGCGAACACGTAATCACTGTTACCGTCCTGATTAGATAACGCGTGCCGACCAGTATTTACTTTCAGCTGCCTGACTAATGCATCATATCGGTCACTTTTTTGTCTGAATTACTGTTACGGCACTGATTAGATAACGCCTGCCGACTAGTATTTACTTATGCCTGCATAACGCACCTTATCGCACACTTGTTTCCGAGGAAAGCGCTGAAATTTAAAAGAAAAATGTGCTTTTGAGGTTTGGCAGAGGGATGCATCTCCTGGCGCGCGGACACCGTAAATGGCTCCCTGCAAGCGGACGGCGTGAACTATTTTGAGGCAAAATTAGTTTAATATTCGATTGAATACTAAAAAGCACTGAACAGTCCCCACTGTGAACTTCCGACTGGATGTTGCTGGACATCTGTTGCTGGACGGCACCGAGAAGATGGCGCCACGCGACACGTGGAGTTCAGCCGTGTCACCAAGGGCACGTAGCTGCGGGCGACGCGTACGCAGACGGAGCGATCGACGGGCCAGTAAAAACCTGCCTCTCACAACCAAGCAGCACTAACGGACAAAGGAAAGCACATCCTCGACATGGCCCAGACGTATGTACTCAAACTAAGAGCCAAATTCACAGCTTTAAGGTCGGTACTGACGTAGCGGGGACTCTGGAAAGTTTGACCACCTGCGGATCTTTAACGCGCACCCAATGCGTGGGACACGGGCGTCTTTGCATTTCGCCCCCATCGAAATGCGGCCGCCGCGCGGCCGGGATTTCATCCCGCGATCTCGTACTTATAGCAGGGCCAACAGCATGGCCGCTAAACGACCACGGCGGGTGACAGCGTCAAATGCGACGACGTTTACACAAGCTCAGCGATGGTAATCGCAAACAGCATTAATTTGACAAGTCGCGTTCAAAAGCACGTTACACAGAAAGGCCCGCGAGCAGTACAGTTCGCGCGGATACTTTTTTTTATTTTGGCTAAATACTTGCATGGTAACCTATATCAATGAAACCAAAAAACCCTCAAGTGATTTTTCGACCTTGCCGAAGGCGAAAGCCATCGCGATTTCACAAAAAGTTGCAGCGCTTTGCACGTATTACGAAATAATAATGGTAATTTATCCAAGAATTCCCACAACCGTTAGCCACGCCCCCCAGTATTTACTACTACTATCGGCTTACTTTTTATAACCAGGATGTTTTCATCAAGCGTTGTACTTCGATTTATTCCAGCTTGTTTTCGCACATACGGATGCCAGAATACGCGTAGCGCGCTCGTATGAATGCGCAGTTTGTTCCTTATCGTGACTCCCCTAACTGCCACAGAGGTGAGGAGTCGCGGAAACAGGGCTGACTCACCTATCTACAGAAGCAGCATGCTTGTAAACAAAGAGGCCGCTGCGACGCAGAGTGTAGTAATGCAGAGCATATACGAATGTATAGATATCAGCGTGCAAGCAAAAAAATAATAATAATAAAAGGCGGATGAGTCCTGTCCAATAAATTAAGTGCTAAGCGACGAGAGCGAATGCTGTAGCGCAGTAACCCGCGTATAGTTGCAGTGCTTCGCGCAGTAGCAGTTGCTGTGAACATCTGCTACGGTGCCCAATCGGCGCATCCCTGTTTGTCTGAAGCTGCGTTTTGTAGTCAGCCCTTCAGATACGACTGGTTCAGCACCTACAGGAGCCACAAACAAAGGATGCATCCGTGGCCGGCCCGCGGCGTCGGCCGTGCTTTCGGGCGAGCCTGCGGGAGCTCGTGCCGAGACGCGTAACACAGGCAACCGAACCGCGGCTACGAGATGCCGTGACAAACTCTCTGGCGCCTCTCCCCAGCCTTTCAAGTGCAACCGTGCGCCTGCGCAACCGCCTCTCTCTGCACATCAGCTCGACTTTCGTGCTTCCTCCGCACGGTGTGAAACTGTGGCTCCACCAGCTTCTCACACCACCAGATGCACTCTACTCGCTGTGATATAATTTCCTGGGCTGCGTTTTTTAGGCAATTAATTCTCCAACAAAGGGCACCGTGTTCGGAGCCCAAACTAGTGCCCTATGTCGGTGAGGTATTTGTCCTTCTTAAACTGCTTCTTGGTTTCGTCCTGTAGGCAAAACAGAGGCGTGCCGAAGGGCACGCCTTCTGTTCTTATTTATATATTTCTGATGATATATTGAACAGGGAATGGCATCGTCGTAGAACATCCGAAAAAGAAAAAACGAAAGTTATCGTCCTGCCGTTCGAAAAGAACCGCCATTGGAATACAGCCATCTGATATGCCTACACAGAAGCTGGCGGCAGTGCTGCCGAATCTTTGTGACGTCAAGCTCTACATTTTGTTCATAACGCGATTGGAAGACGACGTTATATACAGTTAAAACTCGATCTAAGGAAACCCGGTTTTACGAAGTTCCCGATCTTACGAAGAAATTTCTGTTCCCCAGCAGGTACCCATAGGGTTCGATGTTGTCATCAACCTGAATTAACGAAACTAACTTGGCCGAACTCAATTTAACGAAGTTTTTGCTGAAATAAATGAGTAAAAAAAAGCGGTGATTTCTTTCTAATTTTGACACAGACGGGTTTTTCTTCGAGCGTGCACTCTAAAGCTAACGTGTTAAAACATCTAGGTGCCCTAGTCGCGGCCCTAGCTTTATTTTGACGAGGCTGCATGCCGCGCCCATGCACGGAACTGCGGACTCAAGACCGCCTCGCTAGGGGCGGCGGTGCTTGCTTTCGTTATTTCGTGGTTTATGCAACAGATGGCTGGATTAGCGGCAAATACGATGCCGCAGTAACTTTTGCGTGTCACTACGTTACAATTTTAGATTTCGAAGGACCGAAAAAGTCCTTTCTCGATTTTACAAACTTCCCGATATAACGAAATAATTCGAGCGTGGTCACTAATTCGTTAAATCGTGTTTCAATTGCAGTACAAAGTAACGTCTACCGCATAACATGACTAAAAGAGTCGCGCATTGCAGATGGGTGGTGACAGTTTGTGCATAATAAGTATACACATATTCACCCACCGTTAAACTGCATTATATAATGCCGCACGGATTATGAAATGATACTACAATCCTAAGAACCGTGTTTTCCTTTTAATATTATTTTAGTGGCATCACCCGATTATATTCAATCGATGACCGTTGCGTATTCGACAACTTAATGACGTAATCTCGCAAAACCAGCAATCCTGGCTAAGCCTATGCAAGTTCACATCATCGCGTTATACGCTTAATAATAAACAGCGCAGAACCAAACTACCATACCCTAGCCAACTACCAACAACGTCCCGGGCCGCACGCTGAACTGACGCGAGTTGGAAATTCGAGTTAACCTCCTTACAGAGCGCACTAAACAGGCGCGAAACGGTCGAGCTATAGAGAAACTCCTAAAGAGTCGAAATGTATTTTTCCTGCATAACGGCCCCGGCGCTGCAAGTGCCAAAAACGGGCCTTACCACGAATTTATCGGCAGCGCCACACAGCGGTGGCGTGTGTTGTCGGAACCCCGCGCCACAAGCCGGCGCGCCTCGCGCTCGTCCTCCACCGCGACCACTGATCTCCCCCGCAAATGCGAAGCACGCAGCAGACCCGTGCTGGTCTGTCTCAACTGCAGTGCAACGCATCCAAAGCCAACCGGCAGATTAAGCACACATGCGTCAGAAACGATCGCGCTTTCGAGGGAAAGTTCGTTTCGTCTGGCGTTATACTTCCTGCCTGCCCGCGTTTCCGCCTCCTTTCCACTTCCGCATCGCACTCGGGACATGAGTCGCTCCTTCAGCACTGAAAGCCACCGTCGCGGGTTCAGCTTCGTCAAACAAAAATATCTAATTCCCTCCAACCAGGGGAATGTATGGCCAAAGAACGAACATAATAATTACAGCGCACACAAAGCAAGCGCTGAGTGGCCAAAGGTACAGTTTTCTCGTTAATTGAGGCACACAGCTGCCGCTACCCGAGTTAAACGTCGAACCCAACACTTTCTCACACTGACTGCAAAATGTTTGTGCCCCAGCAGTGGCGCCGATAAAAAAAAAATGAAAGCATCCCGTGGTGTTCGCCCCCCCCTCCCCTCCTTTTTTTTTTTTTTAAAGCCATTTTTCGCTCACCGCAATGTCCACACCTGCGCGAGGGAAACTGAGCCACTGCTTGCCCCCCTTTCGGCTCGATTATTCCGACACACAGGCGCAATTTAATCTTGCACAATGGCTAGTTATGAGAGTGCTCGCCACAGGCCAGTGCTTCCCTGGGGCATTACGTGTGGAGTTTCTCAGGCTCTACGATACGTATAAACGTTGTTCCCGAGCTTTCCGTGGACGAATTCAGCGCCATGGTTGCACGAAACCCTGCCCAAGAGAGCGACCTGCGTCACGTCAGATGCCAGTTATACGGAACACGATTACGTTGCTCCGGCCGCTCGGTACGTGCGTCATGCTAGCTTGCACTCCGAAGCGCTGTACAGCGCGCACATAAACAAAAGCAAAACACGCGTCTCAACGGCGTAGCGCGTCCGCTACCACTATACGGTAAAATAAAGCACGTTTATGAATGGAAACTGGCTCAGCTGGGAGAACTAGTAAGAGAAGGTCGGTAAGCGACAAAGAAACTGCAGGTTTCCCAAGAGCCGCGATCACGTAAGCACAGCAGTGGCAGCGATGGAATGGCTCACGCGCTTGCTAATAGACTATAATATAGATTCCAGCTGTTACACTGGGATCAACATACACAACACCTGAAACAGATCTGAAACGAACGAAACCACGTCCGGCTGATTTTGAGAGGCCGTATCAACGTACAGGGACCCAGAGGGGGCGGGGCGAGGGCAAAGCGTGACGAGCGCGCACTGAGCCCAGGCGATCGCCGTTGCCACAGGCACCAGCCCAGCAGTAGGCTGCACTAGAACGACTGATTACGCCAGGCGGCCCGCGACATTCCGGCACACACCAGAACGGCATCAGTGCATGAGTCTACCAAACTAACCAAACAAAGGCCGGCGCCTCCCTTCCCCGTTATTTCCCCCTCGGTGGCGGCATCCGTGCAGCGCTCAGAGCGCCTGGCCGCCGCAGTCCAGCGAACACGTCCTGCGGAGACTTGCCACGGCTTTGTGTCGGGAGGAAGCAGGCGCGCGCGTCAAAAGGAGAGGGGGCCCCGCGGGGTCCGATCGAGGCGTGCCCCCGGCGGGGCTTCGGGTCGCGAGGTGCGGGGACGCCCGCACGACCCCGGGAAGCCCCGTTCGTCAAGAGCCAACTGCGCAGACCGAGTGACGCGAGCGGGACCCCAGCCGTCCGCGATCGCGGCATGTGGGAAGCGGTTGGCATCCGACAGATAACGGCAAGTCAGCCGGCGGGTGCCAGTCGCCCCGTCAGGGACAGCTGACAAGAGGCTCACCTGGAGGCAAGCTTGCGGATCGGGTGAGAATCCATGGTGCGAGCCGGGCCCCGGCGACGGCAGCAGCGGGGGGCTGTGCCGGGGCGGCTTGGGGAGCAGGTAGCGGGACACGGTGCTAGCCGCACTCTCCTTGTGCTGAGGGCTGGCCACGGGCATCGCTGATCCAGCGAACGAGGAGCCGACGGCCGCCCGGTGCGCCCGCCTCAGCCTGTCGGCCACTCACACTCCGCGCTCAGGAGAAGCGACAAAACAACCGCGCGGCTGCCGCCGCCGATAGCGCCGCCGCTGCTAGGCTGCTCCCATTGCACGCGCCTAGGGGGGATCCAGCAGCCGCGATTAGTTGGCCATGGCGGCGGCCGTCCCGCGGACCGGCCTTGCAGGGCCACTGGGCCATTACGAGTGCGCTCGGTCACTGGGCTAGCCTGTACATGTGGGCCAGCTCGCGGGACTTTTGCCTGCTGCCGTCCCGACGGGCCCCACTCGGTAATACCTGTGCGCCAGCACGCAGCCTCCGCGCGTGCTACCTGACCGGCCGGGCGTTCAAGCCAGCTTGCCTGAACAGATATCAAATCATGTCAAATAGTACAGGAATCGCCCAGTTCATGTTCAATCAACAATTGCTTTTAAGTTAGAACATACTCCGATCGACGATTGCTCTCCCTTAGCTATGGCGTTCTGCTACTGACAACCAAGTCGCAGCATCGAGTCCCATCCACGGCAGCTGCATTCCGATTCAGGCAGAAAGAAAAAAAGAAAGAAGGGGAGAGGGGACCTTATCCTGTACCGAGCTTTGCATAAAAACCTGGTCAAAATTAATCCGGAGCCCTCAATTAAGGGGTCGCTTTAGACATCCCCACCAATAACTCGACTGATGCAATGTTTACCGCTGTAGTTGCACTTACGTTACTGAAACGAGGGGATGTGCTCGTGTTCATATTAAACAGGACTGTGTCAGACGTGAACTCTTATAACGGTGAAGTCGGCCACGAGATGCGGACACAGTACGCGTACAGCTAAGGCCTTTTTACGGCTTTGCTTGCCGCGGAAACATGCAGGGCAGGTGATAAAAAAGGAGGTGCTGCACACTATACGGCTGGAGGTTCAAGCAGCCCTTGTTGTCCCTTCTCACTACCCTGAACGAGTTCCTAAGGGTTGCTTAAGTGGCATAAGAGTGACTCTGAACGAGAAAGGGAAAGAAGCCCACTGTTAGAGAATAATCGAAAACGTACAAGCAGATTAGCAGATGTATTAGCATTATTAGCAGATGTATTAGATTATTAGCAGAAGTATTAGCAGATGAGCGAATCTGTACGCCATGGGCAAA
Source organism: Dermacentor variabilis (assembly GCF_050947875.1). Classification (NCBI taxonomy): domain Eukaryota; kingdom Metazoa; phylum Arthropoda; class Arachnida; order Ixodida; family Ixodidae; genus Dermacentor; species Dermacentor variabilis. Next base: position 37,622,030 of record NW_027460280.1, on the reverse strand, counting down.
TTGCGAACGCAGTGCACAATCAGAGCCAGCGTGCCCCACCTTCTGTTTGCCCTACTGTTGGCTCAGTACTTTTTTCATACAGTATACACTTCACTCCACCTACGTTTTCAGGGTGCGTGCTGTCCCGTCAATGAATATGAACAGTTATGACAGTTTATCTGAGCATGTTTTGTGTGAAAAAATTTAAAGGAGATTCAACTCCAGTTGAAATCTACATAACACGAAGCCGTCTTCGTTTGGGAGAGAATGGTTCTTATGAATCATATAACTGTTCTGCAGCGAACTGTTTATGCTTTTGCGATGTCTTGCGAAATGATGCGGTGTGCAGGGCATGGTGTTGTTTGTTCTTGTCGTGATATACACAGTGACCCAATTCGGCGTCAAAGAGGTTCTTTGTGGAGCGGCAATATCCAGTGGTACATACCGACGGGAACGGCTGACATTCTGACTGCACCATCTTCTGCACTACCTAAGATACACTAGGCTGACCTACACTAGGCCCACTAGGCTGACTGCACTACCTTCGGGATCGGCCGGCCCACATTTTTTGACTGCGCTACCTTCGGGGATCGGTCCACAGTTTTCGACCTTCTGGGTTGGGCATTCGCCTCCAGCTGGCCGAATAGCACGGGCGCTTGTCACGGCAGCTCCGACGAGTGTGACACCTTTTACCGGTGCGCCGGGCCCTGGGCCCTCATCACCGGCGTTCGCCAACTCCATGATTTCCCCGACCACTGGGAGACGCCTTCACACGTCCCTCTACCAGAGAACATGGAGTTACAAGCCTCTGAAGCACTAGAAGGCGCGCCTGGAGTACTAAGCCTATAATCAACAGCTCAATGCACGGCTGTCATCGCTCTTCCGAGAACGCTGCGCGAGCCGCTCTCGGACCTCTAGAATTTACAGCGCATCGAAGGCAAGTTCAACGAACCTCCTCCTATATAAGACTCGAATTATTTCAACAACGAAGAACGGTCAGAAGCGAACACGTGGTACATATTCGTCAGCATCAGTGTCCATGCCAGCAAATAAAGCGTCCGATGTGGTTTGATGATGGACTGAGGCGAGTGACCCTTCGGGAAGGCATCAGCATGAGCGAGTTAGCCGAACGTGCAGCTGATGTGGTCTTCCCGCAAATATCATACCCATCGGCGACAACTTACGCGAAGGACAACCCTGACGATGATGACGAGGCCATAAACAGACCATTCACTATGTATGCCCTTAATCACGCGCTCCAACACCCAAAGCGCACGGGCAGCAGACGGAATTTCCACAGCGCACCTTGGCGATCTCCCCGATACTCACAAACAGACACTCTTGGACGAAATCAATCATTTGGGACAAAGGGGAACTGCCTCCGGCTTGGAAGTTTTCTATTGTGAAGTCAAAGCCCGGCAAGCCACCGCACTCCCTAAGCAACTTGAGATCAATATAATTAACATCACGCGTGTGCGAAGCTATGGAAAGTATGGTGAATGCACGTCTGAGTTGGTTTTTGGAAGAACAGAATCTTTTTGTACCAACTCAGAACGGTTTCCAACGGCCTCGTTTATCCACGCAAGATATCCTCCTACAGCTAAAGGAAGACGCACTCGATCATATATATATATATATATACGTCACCGCCGCCGAAGGTTGTAGTTGGAGTGAATATACGGAAGGCTTTTGACGGAGTTCCCCACGACTTTAACATGGCAGAAGTACGTGCCCTGGGTCTGCGAGAACGCACATTTAACTTTGTCGCGGCTCTACTTAAGGACAGAAGCTTTCAAGTCCAGATAGGGCAAGAAACAAGTTCGCCACACTCCAACAGGGTCGGTGTCAAAGTGATTTCACCGACACTGTTCAATATCGCTAGGCACCAACTACCCGACAAATTGGCGAAGATCCCGAACGCTCAGCATGCAGTGTGCGCAGGTGTCACCATATTGACACGGTCCGGATCGGGAGGTGAGCAAGAAGAAGCCTTACAGACAGCACTAAGCACCATTCATGAGTATTCTAAAGGGGTGGGCCTTTGTGCAGCCCCTGAGAAGTCGTACACGACGGAAGACCCACTAAGTCCAAAAACGAAGAGAAAGAAAGCGTTCACCCTTCATATTGGCGACAAAACCATAACACGTAAGGCGTCTATCCGCATTTTAGGCATGCACATCGACAGTATGACACGGCAAACACGTGGCTGTATACAACGCACAGTCAAAAGAGTCAAGCGGATTTATCACGTGCTTCGACGGATATCGAATCGCACCCGAGGAGTGCGAGAGCGTGAAATGCGTCAGTTTGTTCAGTCGTTTGTCATTTCGAGAGTGATGTACGGGCTGCCTATCATCCACTCTCAGCCGTACACAAATGCAAACACTGGAGCAACTCAACCACGAAACACGCCGCATAGCAAACGGCCTTCCTCACTACACACCCACCTGGACACGCTCAAAAGATGCAGTGGCCTCAATGACTACGCCGAACTTGTTGATGCACACAGACATAGTCTAGAAGTCCGCCTACGATCCACGCAAGCAGGGAGGCAAACCCTTGCTAACCATTACCGCGATGCTCTCCGCCTTGGGACCACACTCAGCTAACAGACCCCACAGCAGTGCCGCAAAATATGAAATCAGCGCAGACAGAGCGGCGCATATCGCACGTCAAGAGGCCCCTCAAGTGGACTACACTCGGCGACAACTTTCTGTGACAGCACTGCCAAAGCTACGCGGACGCGTTCGCACGTGCGGAGGTTCTGCTCTTGTGTGCCAAGCAGTGCCGACGTTTTTCTGGCGGCTTACGGGAAAACCGGACATGTACAACAGAAAACCAGAAAACTAGGAACAGCAAAAACGGAAATCGTTTTCCTAAGCAAGTTCTTTTATTTGTTATGAATAATTCTTGAACAAAAAAAATAAAAATAATAATTGGTACGGCTTGTTTTAGGCTACGTAGCTTCTAGTTGCTTACATTCGCGGACTACATGCAGATGCACAGTAAAAAATATTGCTGGCTCTACCGTAATACAGAGTAGATGTACGCATGAAATAGCAACCGGCAAAGCAGATTGGCTGGAGAAAGGGAGCTAAAAGCATGTTATGATTAAAAATGTGCTTTGACTCCGTATACTGACCACGTGTTTCAGCGAACACTTTCAAAATCTTGAAAGATGGCCTGTGGCAAATAGCATAATTCCAGTTCGTCAGCTGGTCTACTCGAAGAGGCAGACATTACTTGCAAAAAAATTGAAATGCATCATCAAATAATTAACAAAAATCGCTAATTAACTTCTAAACTAACTATCTTATGACCCATATTGCAATTCACAAATTTTAGCTGCGGAGTTCGTAAGGCGGATCCAGTCGGAACGAATTCTCAAGATGCACCAGTTTCGAGATATTAATTCCCAAACTTTGCAGAGAAATGCATTCGCGTTTCAGTTACTTTCTTAACAAAACATCGTTATATGCATTCAGGCCAAAAAGTAACTCGAACGCCAATGCATTTCTCCGCGAAGCAGTTGAACGCCCTTTCCTTTCCCAACCTTAGTCGCCGCAGCAAGATACTTGTGCAAAAGTGATATTAAAACGTGTTTCCGATCAACACTTCTAGGTCGGCCCAGGAAAACGGCCAGATACTCGTTATAGAAAACTGAGTTGAACTCGCCAAGAATGCTTCGCAATAAAAAAGAAAGCACTTTGCGCATGGCTGGCCGAGTACCAGTCATATTCCATATGCTTCACCGAGCCGTAATCGGACCCAATGCAATGACGAAAGGAGGAGGATAACCGAAATGGGGAGGAGGGGGGACATAAAGGATGAGAGCAAAGGGACAACTACGTGGGCCATAGCTGTTGCGGAAAGCATTTTAGCGTTAAGCGGGCGGTAAATAACACGGCGTTTCTTGCGAAGCTCCCACGAGCTCGCACAAATATAAACGAAATATCGCTCATATTTCACCCAATTAGCATGCTCCCTTACCCTGTTTCGGCATTTAAGGCTAACATTCCGCTACTTGAAAGGGCGAGCGTCTAATCGGTTGAAACAGTTCTACAGACATGTAGGTCAGCGGTTCTTTCTTTGTAAGAGACATGAAGGCGCGTAAACAGTGCTATAGCACGGCAAGAGCTACGAAACACATGGCTGCCACTTGTATCTTTTCGTCCATGTATTTCTTTTTTTGAGCGCTCATCGCGTTATTAGCACCAGTTCAGACCACTCGATTTACGGACGCAACGAGGAACCGCAAAGCAAGACCCGTCCAAGCCTTAACCAAAAAGCGCCCCCGCCCCCTCCCATTGTGGTGCCATAAGATCGGTAGGTTGTAGTCGAGAGTTATCAGTAATAGATTTATTTGTCATTCAGCGATTCTACAGCGAGCTTACCACTTTCATTGAAAAGAAAGGTGTACAATCATTGCATTCTGCCGGTGTGAACATATGGGGCAGAAACTTGGAGGTTGACAAAGAAGCTCGAGAACAAGTTAAAGACCGCACAAAGAGCGACGGATCGAAAAATCTTAGGCGTAACGTTAAGAGACGGGAAGAGAGCGGTGTGGATCAAAGAGCAAACGGGGATAGCCGATATTCTAATTGACATTAAGAAGAATGGAGCTGGGCAGGCCATGTAATACGTAGGTTCTATAACCGGTGGACCATTAGAATTACAGAATGACTGCCAAGAGAAGGGAAGCGCAGTCGAGGACGGCAGAAAACTAGGTGGGGTGATGAAATTAAGAAATTTGCAGGCGCAAGTTGGAATCGGTTGGCGCAGGACGGGGGTAATTGGAGATCGGAGGGAGAGGCCTTCGTCCTGCTGTGGACATAAATAGGCTGATGATGATGATTGTTATGATGATGTCACGCAACCATGCAAACTTACGTCACTCTCGTACGACATAAATGACGTCAGGAAGCGGTCGCTTGCTTGCCACAGAAGTTTACTAATTGGCGGTGTATCTGCACTGGCAGTGATCCCGAAGACTAGATGAGAGGATAGGGGAGAGAGGCGACCGCTGCATGGCCCCCCCTTCCGAAGCTGCAGACTCAACACAAGTATAATTTTCTGTGTGTTTAGCGTATTTGTGATTTACGCCCGACTCTGCAGCTAACTTATGAACCATACACGCACGCCGCGAAAACAATTCAGCGACGAAAAATCTACATACAGCATAGGCGGCGACTACAGGGGGGCTCTGGGGCCCAAGCCCCCACCCGAGTTTTTCGGGGGGGGGGGGGATTGAGGGCCACCTCCCCGGCGATGTCGGAGCCTCCCTCCGCCCACACACAAACCTAAAGTATCACTACTAGAGCTTTTTCACTCACATATCATTTGCGGTTTCTTTTGACTTGCCTCGACCTTTTCACTTGAAATTTTATTGTGGCTGATAGTTTACTGCATCAATGTTGGCGCGCACATGCTTGGCTTTTAATACATACTTTCGCTTTATTTCTACAAATCCTGACAATAGGAGGAGAAACGCATTAGAAGCACCAGCGGCGGCTGCCATATCCGTATTCTCTCACTTCAACATTATTTTAAATTTACACTATAAGCACTATGCGCATATATACAATGTATTTAAATATATACACAGGACAGATTTAATTATAGTTTTGCAAGAGAAGGAAGTAGCCAATTAACAATTATTTCTAAAGGTATGGATAGCCTATACCTAGAGAATGAATACGTTGCTGCATGTTGACCTCGCTTCAAAATGCTATGCGTGCTTTTTTGACCCTGAAACTAACCTATAGACTTCAGTGACCCCTTCGTTCGAGTATTCTATCAACGGCGTGTAAAATGCACGTGAATGATACGTGTCTCAGTATCGCTTCTCTTTCCAGTAAACAATGCTAACGACTCATGAAAAAAAAAAACATTTCTAATAATTTATAACATTTATTAGGGATGGAAACATCGTCAGTTGCATGAAAAGGTCACAAATAAATGCAGGTTGTCTTAACTATCATGCGCCAATATTTAAAAAAGAGCAATGTGTTACTCGAAAAAAAAAATCCAGTGCATATTATTTCCAGTACAGTGGAGCAGCTGCCAGTAATTTTTTCGTTACTGAGATTTAACTAAATCATTGTAATGATTGATTTAACTCAAGACGCACTATCCTAATTATCAAAGTATTAATGAGGCATATGTAGGCACAGCCAAGGGACATCTAAGTGCGGTATTTTCAGCGATGAACTAATTGCGTACTAATTTTTTACGATTGCTAAATAAACCCTGCGAAATATGGGGAATACCACGTGACTGCGCTCCCACTCACATCATAAAGCAGTGCCCTCGAACATGCTCCCTCTGAGTTAGCCAGGATAAAATAAAGGAAATAAAGAAAAACATCGAGATCAAACTAACACCAAACGGCCGCGCCCCGGCCGTTTGGTGTTAGTTGGAAACAAGCTGTGATAGTTGTTGTCTTTGCGTAGATAACGTGCACGGATGGATTTTTTTTTTTTTGCCACTAAACCTATCACCATAAAAGCGAATTGACAACGTCAGTGCAAATGTTTAAAAGTACGTTTTGTTTCGTTCCAGTCACCATGCCTTTCTCTAATAAGCAGAAGGTGAACATGATCCTTGCCTTGGAAGCTGCAAATGGCAACAAGAGGAAGGTCGCAAATATATATTAGTCATGGAGGTGTAGTGGTAGACCAAATGCGTCAACTATCATCAGAAATTATGAAAACCTGAGACAAACCGGCAGCTTCAAGAATCACCAGCGGAGGATTCCATCTTTGAGTCCTAGCGTACGCGCGGATGTTCTACCATTTATGGCCTCAAACTCTCCTGCTAGCGTGCGGGACGTTGTCGCCCAGGTACCAATTTCCAAGTCATCAGTTTGGAGGATACTAAATGACGGCCCCCCGTACCAACTTAACCAGCACCAATGCTTGGAAGATAGGGACCTCTATAATCGCCTCGATTTCTCGATTGGGGCTTCACAAAAGCCGATGCGTCACCGGACGTTTTGAGCAACATCATGTGCACAGACGAAGCCAATTTTCGCAGCAATGCCTACGTAAATTTGCATAATGCACACTGTTGGAGGGACTCCAATCTACACTGCAGGGGTAAAGCGCAGTCGGCACCAGTACCAGTGGTCACTCACTGTGTGGTTGGGAATTTACGCCGGTGCTATAATCAGCCCAATCTTCGATCACACACTGACTGGACAGCGTTACGTGGACGAAATCCTTGAAGAAGCGGTGGATGAGTTTCTCAGCGAAGTCCCGCTGTCCTGTCTTGCACTTGTGTAGTATCAGCAAGGTGGGGCACCCGCACACAGCAGCAGCCGAGCCTGAAACTGGCTGGATGCGACTTTTCATGCGCAATAAATTGGAAGACACGGGCCGGTAAATTGGCCGGCTAGGTCACCTGACCTCTCTCCACACGATTTCTTTCTTTGGGGTGATGTGAAAGATCGCGCTAACATGATCGAGACGGACGTCAGATTAGTTCAAGGAAAGTATAACAGATGCCTGCCGTAGAATTCCGGCGTCGGTCATCAAGAAAGCCATTGAAGATGTGATAACACGGACAAAGTACTGCGTAGCTGCATGTGTGTGTGTGTGTGTGTGTGTGTGTGTGTGTGTGTGTGTGTGTGTGTGTGTGTGTGTGTGTGTGTGTGTGTGTGTGTGTGTGTGTGTGTGTGTGTGCGTGCGTGCGTGTGTGTGTGTGTGTGTGTGTGTGTGTGTGTGTGTGTGTGTGTGTGTGTGTGTGTGTGTGTGTGTGTGTGTGTGTGTGTGTGTGTGTGTGTGTGTGTGTGTGTGTGTGTGTGTGTGTGTGTGTGTGTGTGTGTGTGTGTGTGTGCGTGCAGGCATCCCGATTGCCAATTCGGCTCATTTAGAAGTGGTATATTTTCTTCAACGCATCGGTTTAGCCTTTTTTTCTACACGTAAGTCTCTCCTCGGTCTGTTTGTTTCGCTTTTATTTTTGCTGTGAACCTGTTTTTGAAGCACGCATACACTTTCATGAAAAATAATATCGTCGCTTTAATTTGGCTTTGGTCCGAAGCAAGTATCTGGCGCGAAATATCGCGCTCACTCTTTTGATGCGGTGCGAGCAAAGACGGGATTTTGAAACATTCTATGCCTATTCTATTGCTTTTCGTGTTTTGTGCATTCTCAGAGCGGCGCTTCGGCCGCATTATCAAGGGGCTTTTGTTATCAGTGTGACCAGTCGGTCTTGGGAGACGGATAAGTGTGCTGTAGAAATGAGAGGATGGAATAGCTGCGAAACGCGAAATTTGCTGTTGGTGCTCCTTGCGTATCATTATCTAGGTAATGATGATGCGCTGTCGCTTCGGCTTTGCGACAGGCAATGCAGTTGCTTTTAATCAGTTTAATTGAGGGCGTTGCTTTATGATGCGGGTGGGAGCGCCGTCACGTGGTATTTTTCATATTTCATGAGGTGTCGTCTTTGCCAGTCAGAAAAAATTGTATGCAATCAGTACGTCACTGAAAACACCGCACTTAGAAGTCATTTGGGGGTGCCTACAACAAATGTTCCATTGACACTTTCATAATTAGAACAGTGCCTTGCTTAGAATATTGCCTTGCTTAGTAACTCAGGGGACCAATTGCAATGCATGCTCACTGACCTGGAGAGGCAAAGGAGAAGAGTGGGTCTAAAAGTTAATCTGCAGAAAACTAAAGTAATGCTTAACAGTCTCGGAAGAGAACAGCAATTTACAATAGGCAGCGAGGCACTGGAAGTCGTAAGGGAATACATCTACTTAGGACAGGTAGTGACGGCGGATCCGGATCATGAGACGGAAATAATCAGAAGAATAAGAATGGGCTGGGGTGCGTTTGGCAGGCATTCTCAGATCATGAACAGCAGGTTGCCATTATCCCTCAAGAGAAAAGTATATAATAGCTGTGTCTTACCAGTACTCACCTACGGGGCAGAAACCTGGAGGCTTACGAAAAGGGTTCTACTCAAATTGAGGACGACGCAACGAGCTATGGAAAGAAGAATGATAGGTGTAACGTTAAGGGATAAGAAAAGAGCAGATTGGGTGAGGGAACAAACGCGAGTTAATGACATCTTAGTTGAAATCAAGAAAAAGAAATGGGCATGGGCAGGACATGTAATGAGGAGGGAAGATAACCGATGGTCATTAAGGGTTACGGACTGGATCCCAAGGGAAGGGAAGCGTAGCAGGGGGCGGCAGAAAGTTAGGTGGGCGGATGAGATTAAGAAGTTTGCAGGCATGGCATGGCCACAATTAGTACATGACCGGAGTTGTTGGAGAAGTATGGGAGAGGCCTTTGCCCTGCAGTGGGCGTAACCAGGATGATGATGATGATGAATTAGAACAGTATTTATCAAGTTAGATAATTAATTGTAATTACCGAAATAAATCTCAGTAACAAAAAATTAATGGCGGCTGGAGTAACGCTACTGCTCTTTATTTAAGTCTTGGTGCATGACAGTTGGAGGACCCTGTATAATTCACTCAGTAACTATATATATATATATATATATATATATATATATATATATATATTCCGGGTATGTGCTACAACTGAGCGACTGTAACGCGACAGCATTATCAAGATTTCACTGCATCCAAGATCGGCTCATGCAGCCCGCCTCGATAGCCCTGTGGCTATGGCGCTACGCTGCTGAGTTGGAGGTCACGGGCTCGACCCCGCCGCTGTGGCCGCATTTTGATTGGGTCCATATACGAAAACGCTCCTTCGCTCACGCGGCGGCAACGGCACTGCGCTACGCAAGATAATTGCGAAAACCGACAATGCTTTTCGCCTCGTCCGAAGGGTCACGAACAGACATCGTGGCCTCAAGGAGGACAACCTGCTTCGGCTCATCAACGCCTTTGTGCTGTGTCACTTCGCCTACACGGTGGCCATGCACAACTGGCTCAGAGCCGAGCGGGAAAAGCTTAATGCCCTCATTAGAAAATTCTTCAAGAGAGCCCTCGGGCTGCCCGTCAGAACGCATACAGAGGACCTCCTTCGGCTCGGCATACACAACACCATGGAGGAGATGGCCGAGGCTCAGGAACGGGCCCAGCTAACTCGGCTGTCCACCACGCCAGCCGGCAGGCGTATCCTCGAGGAGATCGGACACGCACCAACCAAGAACTTGGCTGAAGACACCCAAATCCCCAGAGAAATAGGGGAGAAGATCGTGGTCGCCCCTTTGCCCCGCAACGTTCATCCCGTTCACAACGCAGGTCGTCGCAAGGCAAGAGCATTTAATATACTAAGGCAAATAAACAAAGACAATATCGCAGCAAGCTTCGTGGACGCAGCTGCATACCGAGACGGCAAGGCTTTTGCGGTTTCCGTCATTGACACGCTGGGCAAAGTCATCAACTGTGCTTCCGTCCGGACGACGAACCCAGAGGTGGCCGAGCAAGTGGCCATTGCACTCGCCATGCAAGACGGTCGGAGAGAAAGGGTGTATAGAGATTCTAAAGTGGCCGTCAGTGAAATCCAGAAAGGCCGGGTAGCCCGGCAGGCAATTCAAATTCTAAAAGGCGCCAAACACGGCAACACCTCCATACACTCAATCCTTTGGTTCCCTGCACACCTCGGGGCGATTGAAGGGGTTCCTCTGAACCTCAACGAGTCTGCCCACGAGGCTGCGCGTGGCTTTACCGACCGCGCTGCCCTCGGATCGGGCGACTCTCTCCCCGGACACAGAGACGCTCCTCTCACACACAACGAAATCACGAAATTCTTTTACTTAGAGAGAAGGGTTTTCCCCCCGCCTCACTCCAAGCTAAGCAGGCCGCAGGCGGTCACACTAAGACTTCTGCAAACGAACTCGTACCCAAATCCGGCGTCCCTTAATAGCATATATCCAGAGATTTATCCAAATTGTTCTTGCGTGGCCTGTGGTGAGGTAGCTACGTTGCCTCATATGCTCTGGGAGTGCGGGTCGCTGGGCCCGAAGTTCACCAAGGAAGAGTGGGACGCGCTCCTGCGAAGTCCTGTCTTTGAGGATCAAATCCTGGCCGTCCAGCGCGCCCGCGATCGGGCCGGCAGACTAGATCTGTCAGTCCCGTCGTGGGATTAGCCGGGTGCGCGTTTTATCGCGCTTTGCTGGACCGAATAAAAGTTTATTCACTCACTCACTCACTCAGATTCAGGCGCGCCTTCCGTATCACGGCGCGTGGGCGGGAATGGTTGAGGGGGGAAAGAGTGTCGCAGCGGTGCACGTGGCCTGCGCTTCTGTGTTTACAGCGTCGCGGAGGTTGCGGCAGATGCATCATGGGAGGTGCGGTGACCGCCGCGGCGCTTTTGTAGGCGTAGTGCGGTGCCGTATGAAAATCATAATGTATGCAGCCTAAACAGCTTCGCTGGTATAGTCCGACCAATATAGGAATGCTGCGGCTACACGAATTTTCTTGCATTTTCTTTAGGGGGGGGGGGGTACTTTCTATTAATCCTGCTTACAAGCAAGGTCAAGCGTACCTTGCTTCACGGTCAGAAAACCGACTGATATTGACGAACAAGTGAAGAAAACAATCCTTCCAGCTCGGCATATATGACGGTGGTGCTGCTAACAAGGTGTGATCAGAAGAATTCCGCCAAACAAGTGGATAGCTTTCTGAAAATTAGCCGTATGCGGCTTGTTCAAAAACCACTCCAACAATGTTCGACATCTGGTCAAAGAGTATGTTGAAAATTTCGTACTCTTTGAACTAAAGATGCACTTTGTGCACTACATTTATACATACGCTTTCAGGTCCCGAGAGATGACCAAATTCCTTAAAATCAGGAATGACTCTCAAAAATATGTCACAATTATTTATTACAACGCTATCAAATTGAACTATAAGCAGTACGCATTGACAGCTTTTGGGTTCTCATCTCCGGTAAGAGTTGCGCGTCTATAGATGAGTGCGCAATTCCATGCCGCCTTGAAATGCGGGAAATGATTCGACGCAGGAAGATACACCAAAGTAACAGCTTATGACTTTTCAAAAGCGCGTACACAAAGAACGCCACAAAACCACGACAAATGGCTGAATATTGCGCTGACGGCAATCGGAAAAGGTCACCCTAAAGTGAGCAAAATTATACTTAGCAGAACAGTTGGGCTTGCAAGCATATTTTCCAGCTGTTCTAACCCGGCTGCTACAGTGACGCAAAGGTGTCAGCGCTTTCCCGACAGAAACCACACGTGCAGTGCCCCGGAACACAGCATTGTACTTCGCACGCAAGTATTAAGTATCCATCGTGGGAAGCAAGAAAGGTATCAACACGTTCAGGGAATTCAGGCACCAATAAAATACAGAGATTTGTATATTGTTACCCCTGTAATATTATTTGTTCGAATGGAAAGGTCTATAACGCAAAATAAACAAATAAACAAATAAGAACACCGCCTTATTTTGGTCCTAAGCGACGAAAAGGCTTTGTGCCTTTCTTCTTTTTTTTTTCGTTGAAATGAAAATAAAAGATGTAGTGCACCTTATAATGCTGACGGCTACTCCTTCTCGCCCTCGCCATCCCCACAGTAGTAACAGTAATAATTAAAAAATATATTGTGGAAAGAAACAACGCGAGGAGTCTGCTTAAAGGACAACTCCGGCGTTTTTTTAACCATATTAGGATATTGTCATTTTCAAATTGCACTGACAGTCCTGTCACCGGTAGGGTGGTTCAATTTGCTTAGAAATTCATCAATAATTTCAAATAACCAATAAACGAGATACTGAAACGGGCAGCTGCTTCGTGTGACGTCATGATGAGTCGATTACCTCAGACCCTAGACTACCATAATGTAAACACGCAGTACACGTGGCGCTAACGCCAAAGAAGCGAAGCTGATGATGTGTCTTGACGACGCAGGGTGCTTTTACAGATTTTCCGAACTAGACAGCGGCGATTTCAGCGACAGTGGCGGTGTAGTCTCTGACGTCGCAAACACAGAGTGGCCAGTAGAAAGTTGTGAGTCGGGAACGCAACCAACCTTTAAAATTCATTTTCAGCAAAACTAAATGACTTGCAGCCATATAGTTTGGCACAGATAATCAGTTTGATTTCTTTCTTTCTTTCTTTCTTTCTTTCTTTCTTTCTTTCTTTCTTTTGCACTATACAGTAAGCGTAAATGGCCACCCTGCAGTGATCACAATCATACTGAGGAGAGCACTGACGCCAAATGGATAAATTGGGTCGATGCATTCTTGATTTCTTTGTGATGAATTCAACAACGAACACATTTCTCGCGCCGAGCCGTGCAGTCGTGGTCATACAAGTCCCACCGCGCGCATTGACACCGTGCCATGCGGTGGCGCCTCGCGGTGTGCGCTCAGCATGGCTGTGACGCGCAGCTTTCGGGTGCCAACAGCGCCGCTGGTCCACGCTGACCCCACATGCGAAAGGAAAACCAAGAAAGTTATATAGCTATAATATGCCGACATGGCAAACTCGTGGAAGCTCATCCTGCTAAATGTATCGATTTTGTCAGTGCAAATTTGTCAACTATTCCTCTCTATACCATTGCTCCACATGTGCTTATGCCAATAAATGTTGCTTAATGCTATCGATGCTCGTAACCACGTCGCACTGCCCTGGACGATACTGGCAGTTACTTTAGCTGCACTTTCCAACCAATCGATTGATGGCGCAGGCTGAAACACAGCGGCTCAACAGGCCAGCGTTTTCCCAGACTCAGCCACACAGTTACTCCGAACATCGACGCGGTTTAACTCTGGACAAAAACTCAGCAGACTTGAGCGATTGCTCTGAAGACGCTCGCTGCAGCAGGTTCTCATATAGCGGACGATGCCATCTTGTCGAGGACAACTCCTTAGTTGAAATATCGTCCGCTGCAGTCACTGCTGCTGCTGCGGCCTTCGATAAACATCCACAGACGCCTCCATTCTGCGGGGCGCTCAAAACGCCGCGACGCCAACGCTGCGCTATCGCGCAGCGGTGCCCAGCTCCCCACTCTGCCGCTGCATGGGGCAAACGCCCAGTGGTTTGTCATCTGAGGACGGGGAGGTGACCTGACGGCGACGTCGTTGAAGGAATGAAGCACAGATGCAGCGAAACCCAGCGTAGAACTTTCGGCTATATACCGTCGCAGTGTAAAACCGCACGCAGAAGTGCGCCTCCAAGCGACTGTGCCAACCACGCAGTGGGCTCGGCTACGTGAGGGAGCGAGCCAGCCGCATTTGGGTGCACCGTCCGGAAGGCTCCCCTCTTCCCACCGCGAAAAAATCGATGTTGCTGCTGAGCCTGCTGCCTGATCGATGCCCCGCAGCAACATCAGCCTCGGCCCCCACGTGCACCTTCGGCAACGAGAGAGGCGGTACTCTATTCGAAGGGAACAGCGAGCCGGTTCCATACAAGCAGCATGTTCAGCTGTATAAACACTGCCAGCCAAGTACTGGCCGTCTGGACTTTCATGACTGTCACGTCCGTGCTTTGAACACTTCCAGCGATCTTCTCTGGTCTGGAGACGGAACCGAGATTAGCTCGTTGTCGTAGAGACTAAGACTAACGAATGAAAGGAATTAGTGCCGGCAACTTTTGGTCCACAATCCAACTGAAGTGACGCAAATAAAACGTACGCTACATAACTCCGTCCTGCCCTGCCTATACTGCCTCTGTCTATAAGTCGGACGCTGCAAGGCATTTCCCTTCGCTGGATCACGATTGCTCACTGGAACACCCCGCCTCTCTCGCATGCGCACGCATTCGTGATGCTTCCTCGAAACGGGGGCTACCACAAGACAGTTACGATACGACATTGTTGTGTCTCTCTTGCGTACCGGTATTTTTAGTTTGAGCGATAAATTTTGAAATATCTTTAAACGTCGAAAGTTTGACACTTTTCGCGCATGAATTGAGAAAATAGAATATTCTCCGATTTCGATAAAATTTTCCCATAGTTTTCTACTGTGATCGGCTATCTGTTATATGCAAAAGCATGTTGCATCATTTTGTTCTAAGTACAAAATAAAGCAATGAATAGTGATGTGTATAGGCTGTGGTGTTCGGCGCCTCGTGGCATCATAATCCTCATCACAAAAACTTTATTGAGACTGGAGAGCTAGGAGCACGCCGGCTCCCGGGCCCCCGCACTCGCGACCCTGCAATGCACACGAGCGTTTATTTATGTTCCTTCGGTCCATAACGTTGGCAGCCCGGTCGGTAGTGTTGCGTACTCCAGGGTAGCGTATCGTAGTGCTCCCGAGTTGTAGCGACGCCTGCCTATTGAAGCTCGACCGACGTTACTCATTGGGTAGCGTGGCGTTGTCGGCGGGCTGCAGGCATCCGGTAGACCACGGCGACCAAGCAAGGGCGAGACGATTTTCTAGTGCGAAACTTGCACGGTTTATTCAAAGGTAGACGAAAGAAAATGAGAAGAGCATGAAGTCATTAAAAGTACATTTCGGAGCCCCTTAAATAGGCTCTCTACAATCGTGGGCAGGATCTTGCTTCCGTCGACGTCACGTGACCGGCACATAAAGAGGGCCCCTCCTCCTCTGGTTATACCGAGCTTGCTGAAAGGAAGAAGTCGTCCCGCCTCCTGGAATTGTAGACGCCTGTCCGCCTCTTCTGCGCGTTGCGGGTTCGTGGAAGTTCTCCTTTAGGTCCAATTCGAGAAAAGGGTCTCTCTAAACTCGCACACCCATATACACATACACACACAAAAGAGGCCTGTACACTGCGGGGCTTCCGGCAGACAGGCAGACACTCGAAACGGTCATGGCGAATTAGAAAGTCACGCTTCATTTCGATGAGGCCTGGTGGAAGAAGGTCGGGTGAGAGAAAGTTCTTTCTGCACGTGGATCGGGACACCAACAATTGCAGGCGAAATCACGCCTCATTTCGACGAGGCAGGGTGTGGTCGGTTGAAATTCCTTTCAACACGTGGTGTCAGACGCCAACCCTAACAGTAGCCATGGAACTTAGAACGACAGAAAGCTGAGCTAGTTGGTAAGGATTCATTATGCAAATAAAAGTGAGGCGTGCAGACAGGACACAAGAGTAGAGAACTTGGACAACACGCCATGGTCTGCCATGGCCACGCCATGGTCAGCCAGCAACACGCCATGGTCAGCCAGCCATGGTCTGCCACGACCGGGTCTCCCAGTCCCCCCAGGTCTTCAGGTGCTCTAGGCCCCGCGGGGCAGGATCCGCCGGGCAGTGAGAACGCAGATGGAGAGCAGAAGCGTGAGGTTCAGGACAGAGAGTACAGGCTGAAGTGAGGAAAAGAGGGTGATAGCGAGCTCTTTGAGAATGTTGCGCCGCGCAAAAGTTTAAATATGGCTTCTGGTTGCGCCATGAATAAGCAAACTCAAGTACTACAGAGGGAACATTGGTGACTTTTATAAGCAATACAAAGGCGTGACTATATCTCTAACTACGATGGATCATTGTATAGGGCGTGGTCCTGCTGAACATGATGTCGCGGGTTCAAATACTTGTCGCGGTGGCCGTATTCCAATAGAAACGAACGCAAAGATGCTCTAGTACTTAGATTTAGGTCAACACAAAGTAGGGCAGTTGATACGACCTAATACACAGCCTTCTACTTCGGCGTTTTTTCATAGCCCCACTGTTGCTTTGAGGCAATGAAAACGTTCTATCAACCAAACAATCAACCCTAAATATTAAAGAAATAAATAGATTTTTTTGTGTGTCGTGGTATGGGAGCGTCGTGTTTTGTGATGACTGCTAGTTGATACATTCACTAACAACTTGCAAGTGTTCAAAAAAGAAGGACGTATATTTGAGAATCTTGAAAGGTAAAGATGTAGCTAGTGGTCACGAAACTTTACCTCAAACGTCTAACGACACTGGTTGATTGAGACGCATGGAAATCCGTGTTGGTCATTCCACGACCCGATCTGACGCTAGATGAAAAAAGAAATGTCCCAAAATATATTTACTGCTCATTTCTGTAGTGTTGCAAACGTTCACTGCTTTATTTTGTACTCAGAACAGGATGGATGCACCATCATTTTGCATAGAACAGATAACTGATCAAAGCAGTTAATCCTGGGAAATTTGATCGAAATCTGAGATGATTATTTTTCTTAATTCGCGGGCGAAAACTCAAATTTTTGACGTCTTGCGATTTCCAGAATTTTGCTGCCAAAATTAAAAATACTACATACACTTTACAATAGGGACTACACACACTTTGCCGCGGGTTTAATATGTATAGCAAAGAATGCAAAAAAAATTCTCAAAAGAAACTCGCGGTAACAGGACAGATAAAAAAATTGCTTAAAAGATTAATTTTCAGCCTCTTGTTCAAAAGCCAAGTTTGTCATTTTCGTTTGTTAGGATTTGCCCAAACAATGCAGCGTTTTCTTTATTTTTCATTAACAGATTTGTGTAAAATAGGCACAAAATGTATGAAAGCATAGAAAAATATAATTTTTAAACTCTCACATGCGGAACATCGTGCAACTGCGTAAGCCGCATTTTTTACCTTGTCTCTGTAAAAAAATATATATTTTTTTCCATGCTAAAACAAAGCCATGCGCTGAAAAAGTAGGCTCGGTTCCAAGGTGTAGAAGGATTTCACTATATATACAGATATCGCTGAAATCACAAAATAGTTGGGACTTCCCTATCCTGTCCTTGTCTGAACACAGCCCGCTGCCGTTTTCTAACTGTGACAACCAAATGCGAGATACCCGAGTCGATATTTATGCATGAAAATGGTTGTACGGATGGCGTTCGGCGTTTCACGACTATCCTAATTTCATATCACCGCGCACGAAATAGAGAATCTGTTCGTGTAACACCCCAGGATGTCGCTGCCCACGGAATAGAAGATTTCACTGGAACAGTTAGTAAAGAGCGCCTGTATTCTGCATTCTCAGCTTGTCTTTGTCCTATTTTGCGCTTGGCTTTACTTACTTAAACCGGAAGTGTGTCTGGTTGACCTCCCTACTTTTTCCTTCTCTTTTCTCTCTCCGCCGTCTTGGCAGCCTCTCCCTCTCGCCACTTTCAAACAGCGGGGCAATCGGTAAATCGAACCGGTTGGAAGCTGAATCCTCTGGGCAGGCGTCTTGTGGACCAACGCTTATTGCGGGAGAAAGTGTGCAGTGCTAGTAGCGTGATGATGGCCAATGGCTGTATGCTGAACTATGCTGAATAAGAGACTCGGCCATCAAAACTTAATTGGTTCACTGCGCAAAAGCATAATGTCGATCATACATATGTTACTTAACTCCTTCTCTCTTTTCTTTTCCCTTTTTTTTTGGATTCACTGTTTCTGCATTCAAACGGCGCTCTACAATAAGCAAGGGAATCTGAAGGAATTCAAAATAACATTTACTTATTTATTTATTTACTTAGTTAGTTAGGTGGTTAGTTGATTAATTAATTAATTAATTAATTAATTAAAATAGCCGCAGGACCATATGGCATTAAGTAGGGGAGTGGTTACAAAGTAGTAAAGCAAACAAACAAGTACAGTGAGTTCTGGAAACGTAATTATTCTCCTGAGTATACAATGTTAGCTAATGTTTCGCGAAATAGTTTGGTATCGGTGATGGCTACGATACTTGGGGCAAGTGGTTCCGTTCCCGAGATGTAGGGGGATGAAATACTGAAAGAATGACTTCGTGTAGCATGAATCAATTCCTATCTTACTACGATGATCGACACGGTTTGAAATGTACTGGGGCCGCGGTATGAAGTCGTCGTGAAGTATGATGTGATGGAAGATTTTATCAAATAGCGAAAGGGGGAGTGGAGAGGGGGGCGACTTTGCGGCGGTTAGCTAGTGGAATAAGTTCTTGGTTGGTTCACATTGAGATTATACTCGCGGTACGGTTAGAATTAGAAAGAATGAACCGAGTAGAATTACTTTGTACCAGTTCAAGTGAAGCAGCAAGATTAAATCGACTGGGATCCCATATCGCAGGTGCATATTCAAGTTTCGAGCGTATTAGAGTCTTGTAAAGCTGTAGTTTTAAAGTAGACGGTGCTTTAGAGAAGTTGCGAGCATGCGATTAGCATTGTTAATTATGTACTCTATGTGAATGGTCCAATTTAAGTTATTTGTAATGTGTACAGCAAGATATTTATATGACATGACGAAATCTAAGGGAACGTTGTTAAGACGGTAGCTGCTAGGATTAGAATTAGATCTGGATACGCACATTATTTAGCATTTATTAATATTTAATTCCATTAGCCACTTCCCGCACCAGTCAACTATATTATCAGGATCAGCTTGAAGTGTTACAAAATCATCAGCGTTGGAAATTTCCCAATAGACACAATCGTCTGCGAAAAGATGTATGTTAGAGGACATTGTCAAAGTCAAATAGTTAATGTAGATAGCAAATAATAGTAGTCCCAGCACAGACCCTTGTGGCACACCTGATTGAACTTCAATGAGGGGGAGTTACGACCGTTAGCAGGAACGAACTGGAAGCGTTTAGTAAGGAAATTATATGTCCATTTCAGAAGGTTGCGGTCGATATTTAGTAAGCTTAGTTTTAAAAAGTAGTAGTTTATGGCATACTTTATCAAGTGCTTTGCTAAAATCTAGGAAGACACAGTCAGCACAGGATGAGCGATCCAGGATGCGATGCAGCTGATGAATGAAACATATTTGCTGAGTTTCACGGGAATATGTTTTTCGAAAACCATGCTGTGCGTTAGTGAAATATGAGTTAGACGCTGGAAAGCTAGCCATATTCGTGAAAACTACATGATCTAACAATTTAACTACTTGTAAGGAATACGGGTCGATAATTAACAGGTGAGGCTCTGGAGCCGCGAATCTATAGATTGGAACCACCTTCCCAATTTTCCATTCCTTTGGAAGCTCATAATTCATGGATTGTTGGAAAATTTTTGTGAGTATCATGGAACTAAAGAAGCTAGTGCTTTTAAGGAATTTGCTGTTAACGCAGTCGTAGGCAGGTGATGAATGATACTGTAAACTATCTATTAATTCGTAATTCCAGTT
Organism: Dermacentor variabilis; assembly: GCF_050947875.1. Taxonomy (NCBI): domain Eukaryota; kingdom Metazoa; phylum Arthropoda; class Arachnida; order Ixodida; family Ixodidae; genus Dermacentor; species Dermacentor variabilis. The sequence goes on along the minus strand of NW_027460280.1, from coordinate 37,602,089 downwards.
GATCCAACAATCATTTGCAAGCATTTGTAAGTATTTGTACTAGTAGGCGTTAGGAAGTTCAGTATTTCCAGTTTTCAAAAAATTGATTCGTAAATGAATCACTAAGAATGGTCGCGCATATGTTCTCGAAAACAGCATTTCCATATAAATCTTCTAATGAAATAGCATTGTTAGTTGTTGGGTTTATTATTTGCCAAAACTTTTGAGAATTTGTTTTTAGTATTTCAGGTATATACTAGACAAGTAGTTGTCTCTAGCAGTTCTTAGCGCTGCTATATAGATATCTGAAGTGGATTTATAAGCTTCCCAGCGCGCATCAGTAGGGGACGGTTTTGCTAAGTGATAGAAATGCTTTTTCCGGTTGGATAAGCGTTTTAGATGACCGGAGTACAATGGCGCTTGCGCATTTGAAATTATTGTGCGGTTAGGGATTTATTTCTCATTTAATCTGTGAACTGTACGTGCAAAGAAATCCCAGTTAGATTGGACTGAACGATCACCAAAATTTCTAACAAAACTATAATAGAAATGAATAAGTTCATTACTTATTGCTACGAAGTTAGCTTTCCAATAGTCGCGTATGGTTTTTCGGTGTTTCGTCGCTTCAAGGAAAGGAGCGTTAATTATAAAATTGAACGAGAGGGTGGTGACTAATTCCTGGTAAGTATGTGATACAGGAAGCGAGGGCAGCGTGTGTTGTAAAGAGCAAGTCGAGGGTGTGAGGTAAATTATTTGAAATCCTGGTGGCCTGAGTCACTAACTGCATGAGAGAAAAGACGGAGCATATCTTAAGAAAGTCGTCAGCCTGTTGTGAAAGTGGCACGAAAGACGTATTGGCAGGGCGTTCTACATTACGTTTGGAAAGTTAAAATATCCTAGCAAAACAAAGGGTGAGAAGGAAAACGAGAAGATACTATGTTGACAGTGTCGTGCAGTTCGTTAATAAATGTGGATGGTGAAGACGGCGGTCGATAACACGCGCCAAGAATCAGTTTATAATTACCTAGGGTTAATATAACCTATGTTATTTCTAGAGCGCCGTTAACTTGGTCAGGTGATGATGTTATGCCTTTTGAAATCGCAAGCAGGGGCGTTACAACGTAAAGCTATTCCACACTTTTCTATTCCAATTCTGCAATCAGCCCTCCGCGATTGGTCACAAACATTTTTGGACCACCTACACTTCGTCTGTCTGTCACGCGACGTCACGAAAACCGCGATAACTCGCCACATGATATGACGTGTACACACTGATTATGCATGATTGCACCAAACAAAAGAAAAATAGTTATTTCTGATGCGACGCCTCTTTGCCGTTAGACTTCGACTATTGGTCAAAAGCTTTAGGGCTGCACCCACTTCACCTGCCTGCCACGCATTAAAGATGCATTAATATGCCGAACAAAAGTGAATTTTTCTCTGAATAGCCGCAGGCTGCCCCGTTCCGAAAGGATTAAAAGATGGCTGCCGCTGATCGTTCAGGCATTGGCTACTCGCCCCTGCCGGATAGCATGGGTTTACTTGCGTTTAATAAAGCTTTCTGCGTGGCCGTGTAACGTTTTCAAAAACTTTCGGCACGTTTACGACCTCCTTCTGCCAACTATGCTTCGCTGAGGATCCGTTTTAGCGTCATTCTTAAGCTTCCGTTGCATGCCGCCGCGTTTGTCGACGAGCCACCGCAAGCTAAGTAAGTGAAAGCGGACCAATCGCAGACGCCGGCACCACCCTCTTCATCCGGTTATCGATATTCAGTGCAGTGGCTCGGCCCCATCGAATCCCTCTCCACTTGAGCATGCTGCTCGCCTCTTGTGAGCCAATTAGATAAGACAAGCCGCTCAGTCAGTACAGGCATTGTTATTCGTTTTTCAAGCAAACAAAAGTGACCTCCTATGAACGAGGGGAGCATTTCATTGGTTTGATCAGACAACCCTGCCGGTGACCGCCCGATGCTTGCGTCGGCGGTTACGCAAGTTTGACGTCAGGAGATTGGAACAAAAACATATTGGAATAGTTTTATGTTATACGGCCCCAGCACGCCTCCTCATCTGCGCTCGGTGCGGTCGCAGCAGTAAACAGTAAACTATAGTGCGCATCATGAAATATCTCCGAGTCAAGCGCATGCGTGGGTAACCAGGTTTCAGTTAAGGCGATCATTTTCGCACCGCATATATCTATCGCGGATGAGAGGGCGTTACGTTACGTCTGAGGTTAGTAAAGAGTACCAATATTTCAGATGATTGCGATGATATACCACCTGTCAATGATGTACGTTCCGTGCCATAGCGCATGTTGGGGATGCTTGGAATTACGCCATGGCCTCACGTGTGAGACGGAGGGAACTGTTGCGGTTTAGTGGTCAAATTGACCAACGTTTTTTGGAACAGGTTTCTCAGGAGTTAGAAAGTCACTGTGGTTTGTAACCAACACAACGGAAACGCATTTTTTTTATCGGGACAGAACGTGTCGATCAATCGCTCGACACATGACATACTTCTGCGCATGTGCTCAGTTTATCATTCAGAAGAACCGCTGTATGATCAGCACAGACGACAAAGCGCTCCGAGATGCCTTCGAGATACTTACATCGGGCGCCCGAAAGGATCTCGGAGCCCATTTTTGGTCTCCACTAGCCCCCTTTCAGGGATCGAAATAAATCAAGCCAAGTGTGACGATGCCTACCGTGTCGCTCACTGTCGCTGCTGTGGTGCTGTGTATTGCGGGCAGGCGCTGCGAGGTAAGGCCCGCAGTGGACCCTGTGTAGAGTCGCTGGATAGTTTTTTTTTTTTTTCCCAGTGACTCTAGCCTGTGTTCATACTTCGATCTATATCCTACCCCCTGAACTACTGACGGTAAGGCCTAAGCTACACGTGAAAAATTTCGCAGTATTTCTTGAGATAACACCGAAAGTTAAAGCACTTTTTCTGTCCCTATTATCTTCACGTTACAGATAATTTTTCACCGCGTACACTTGATAAACACTGTGCATCACTGCCAATCTTCCAGGCTCCTGTGTGCAAGGCACGCTCGCAGCCACCGCCAGTGGAGAGAACGAATAGGGAAGAGAATGCAGTGACGCTGAACGTCATACATAGAGTGCGGCAGGTTTGGTATAGGCGCGCCCTCGCTGCCGCGTCCAAGCGCCAGGGGCGAAAGAGTGCACAAAATCCAGCGTCGCTTGCCTTTGCACAGTGTCAGCGACTCAAGAAGCGGCCTATATACGACCTATTTGACCTATTTGACCTATTTGACCTCGGAGAACATGAAATAGCCTCGGATCACCCATTTTAACCAAGGTAAGCTATCTGGGTTCTGTTTTCGGGGTTCCACACTGGCGCACGCAGGTTTTGGGCGAAGTTCGTTCTCCACATGAGGCACCGTGCTCCGAGCGCAACGAAATTTTCAGATGCGTCTTTTCTTGTACAGGTGAAAAGAAATCTGATCTTTCTGAACACTATAACTTTCCCCGCGTTTCTGTAATTAGGAATTACGGTAAAACATGTTCTTATATACGCGTTAATAAATGCATCGATATGTCCCTGGTTCTTGTCCTTTGACCAGTTAATTATAATAACATAGAAGAAATGCTTGCACGAAGCCAGCACGCATCTGTTGCAAAACTTGCGCTTGTCTCATAGGAAAGCAGAGAGGTAACGAGAGTAGATGCGTCCTCGTTAGAACATGTTATACGTCACCAGAACTGACAACTTGTGTTTTCAGAAGGGTTCACCATAGCTCGCAAGGAAGTTTCACGTCTCCCTTTTGCATTCCTAAGAGTTTACGGGACGTCTGGGGACGCTTATTTTTATTCGGGGGACTTGCCGCAAGGCGTATATTTAGTAAAAATATGTACACAATGGCATCAAGTAAACGCATGCAGCCCAGTGTGATGCAGGTACTGCAACGATGCGAGCACTTTCCTTCCGTTGTCCAACGGGTAAAGTCATCTGTAACATTCGGCTTTAGTTTAGGCTCCCTCAGCACCTCGTACCTAATATCCTGTGTACAGGGTGCAGCCTCAAAGGTTCACGAATGTCCGCCGTAGACACAGGTGCCGATCACTTAGGACACGTTGCAGCGTTGTCATTTGCAGATCCCCAGGCGTAGGTAACATCAAGTGTCAGAGCCAGCTCAGCCCGAAGCCTTCGTGAAGACAAACTTCCTTCACACGGGAAAGGTTGCGGGGAAGGAAGCAGACACACGGATGCATAAGTGCACGTGTGTACATAAAATCAGCGAGACCGGTAGAAACGCTCAGGCAAGGAAAAATCGCAGCCCTCGATCATCAAGCTATAGCTGCTTGCTCCGCCACTACAGCCGCAGTTACAGGAGTCTGCAATAGACCGATAACAGAACGAAAGAAAAAGAAAAGAAAGAAAATTGTGCTATTTTACAGCGAAGCTGTATACCTCTATCGTCCAAGGAAATTTTCGTGTCGTTGTCGGCGTGGTAAGCAAGAAACTCCCCATATGTGGGCCGATCCAGGAGATAGTGCAAGGACGGGTTGACCCGCGGCGGAGGTGAAGCAGGCGTTAAGCACTTCCCATACGTGGGCCGATCCCGAAGATTGTGAAATGCTGGGCCGACCCGCGGCGGAGGTGCTGTCTTTAGCTCCGGCCCAGCTCCGACGCGGCCTATTCAAATACATGCAAAACGCAAAAACGTTTTTCTGCGATAACCCCTGGACCGATTTTAATTAAGTTTATTGCATTTGAGAGAGAAAGTTAAATTCTAGTGACTGTTGTAAGCGGAATTTCGATTCAGGCACTGAATTTTGTTAAAAAGATCTTCAAATACTCGAGCGTCTGAAAAAAAATTGATGCACGAAGTTTACAAATTCATAGCTCTGCATCAAGAAAAGATATCGCGGTTCTGTAAACGGCATTCATTAGATCATCCAAAGCGGACAAATTCGATATGTCATTTTACATGTTTCGTGAATTTCTTACGTTGGTTACAAGGGCTCTGCAGAAGCTGTATTTCCATGTTACTAATTTTTTTTTTATATTGATGTGTAACATATCAATTTTGTCCGCTTTAGATGTACTATTAGCTGCAATTCACAGAATTTTATTATCCTTTTTCATTGTTGAGTTACAGATTTGTAAACTTGATAGTTTCTTCTTCTTTTTAGATTTCTGTCAATTTTTAATTTAAAAAATTGACGAGCTAACTCAAAAATTCGAAACCAACATTCACTAGATTTTAAGTTTTTCTTTTAAATGCAACAAACCTCGTGAAGTTTGCTGCGGTAGTTGCCGAGAAAAACGAATTATCCTTTTATGTGTATTTAGATAGGAGCACCCGAGATAAAGCTTCCTTTTAAGGGGCCCACATACACAGCTTCGCTGGTCATCCTTGTTCACAGAGTAGAAGGGCACTGAGTTTTTATTTTTACAATGTTTTTGTCTTCTTTTTTTGCGTAATAGTGTACTTGTGACGCTTTCTTTCTTTTCCATGTACATTTGCATATGATGACGATGATGAATTATTGGCATCCCCTTTGAAACAGGGCAGTGAAAAATAGTCATCTAGCCTTCTTGAGCTAATCAGGTAACCTAAACCTGCTTATCAATCTAGCATTCTGCCTATATCTTTTTTTTCCTCTCCCTTAAAACATCTAAATCTATACACTGTACTGTTATACCTATACTTGAAACGGATCCGGCCCTATCAATCCCTTCGCTGTCGCCCCCTTCCCCCTGCAATACTCTAAACGTTTCTTGCTTATCTCGACTATTGACCGGTTAATTGTTTCCATCCGCTTTTAGTCTCAGTGCTTCTGGAAGGTGGATGTTACGTACGGGTCTGGGTGAATACCTTCACATTCCATTAGGATACACTTTGTTGTCTCCGGATTTTCACTGTAGTATGTATGTTTAGATCTTATGTTATATTATGTTATGTTACGTTACGTTATGTTATGTTATGTTATGTTATGTTATGTTATGTTATGTTATGTTATGTTATGTTATGTTATGTTAGTGGCATGTTTTATGTCCTTAGGCAATCAGCTCGGGCCTCAGATAGCAAGGCATTGCTATCTGTTATCGCACAGATTTTCTTTTCTAATTTCTTTCTTGCCGTTCTTGTAAATATCCGTGGTTTTTTTTACAGCGGAGCTGCTAAGCTTTTCGTAGTCCGTTTCGTGCCGACAGAAAACTCGGCCCAGCTGTGCGTCGCCTTGCCACGCAACCACCTCGCATCACACACGTGCAGTGTCGCCTTCCCTCTCCCCAGCCGAGGACAAGGAAGCGTTCGCTTAGCCGTGACGTCACTGATGTGCTAGAAAGCTCGGAGCAGCCTGCGCGCCGACAGAAGTGTTGCCTCTCTCGTCTAGTGAACCCGCGTGTACGGCTACCATGGGGCGGCCGACGAAAGGCAAGACTCCCGAGGAAGAAGCCGCCTACAAGGAAGCTCCGTGCGATGCTCAGCGGGACTACGATGGACGAAGGAGAGCCGATCCTGCCCATCGCGCTGAGCCGAGGATCCCGAATTTTGGGCCAGAGACAAGGAACGCTGCCGACTGAATGCTAGGAAGCCGGAACTAGCGCCGCTGTGACCCAGCCTTGCACCACTAGTGCAAACTGGCCACATTTTTTTTTGTTTCCATCCTTTGCATCCAATTTACTGCCTCTGTTCCTCTCATTATGCTTTTGATGACAAATCCTTGGTTAACTTACAACACCATTCATCAAGCGATTCCCCTTATGATCTGATTAGATTAAATTAGTGATTGGCGAAAATAGTTTATTTGCGAGAAAACTAGCAAATGTCAATTAACTACGACAAAACCGTATTCCCGAGAATAATATTAAACCTTCTCTTCTTCCCTCATTCTTCTAGCAATACTAATATGTACGAATTAACACGCTGTCAATACCGTGGGATAACTAATAATCTTTCTTGGGCACGTAGATACTGCCACTGCGAAATGTCTTCGTAATTTGCTTTTCCTTATGGCTCTCGTTAAAGTTTTCCACATCAGAGGTTCACTTCCTGGCATATAATATCGTAATTCGTCCTGCTTTAGAATATGCGGAAATCATTTGGGATCACTTCACGAAAGCAAATATTAACAAATCAGAAAGAATTGAAAAGAGAGCGGTTAGATTAATTTGCAATTCTTATGGTCGTACATCTATCAGTGACCTACTGAGGAAAAGTGTACTACTGTCTGTGGCAGATAAAGTCGCACTAACCACCTCAAGCTTTTTCAATTTCTAAAACGGTCATTATTAATTGATGTCTCGTGTATACTTACTTTTCAATCAGTCGTGAACAGTAGTCGAACAAGGATGTCGCCAACTTTTCGACGAGGGGACTTGTCAGGGCCCTGACGAAGACAAGTCCCCCTGTAGAGATGTTGGCGACATTTCTTCCTTGTTCGACTACTGCTCATCTCTTCAAGTTTACACTTGAACTTGTGCCCTGTTTGGTTTTTACTCTTCGAGCAGGCTACTCTACAAGAAATAAGCACTCTCTATCAATTACCACACCGCGGAACAATTGCTTTAAGAATTTTTTTTTTCATTTTCCAAGAACAATCGTACACCTTTCAGAACGAACCGTAACGCAATGTCCTCTCCTTTTCTTAAGGCAGCTTATGCTTACGCCCATTTCCGGTAATGTATTTTCGTCCTTTTTATTTTTTGGTCCGTGTAACGTGTGCGACGTGTGTCTGGTAAAGATCGAGGCAACTACACGATGGCAGGAACAAGAAGCAGCGAAGGGTTTATTGGCACGCACTTAAATAGTCAAACGCACGCGTGATATCAGTGCTGTCCTGATAAGGTAGCGCAGACAGCGCATGCCCGATACATCCTCTGATGGTTAACGAAGAAGCACAACAGTTCTGCTCATCTCTTCAAGTTTACACTTGAACTTGTGCCTTGTTTGGTTTTTACTCTTCGAGCAGGCTACTCTACCAGAAATAAGCACTCTCTATCAATTACCACACCGCGTAACAATTGCTTAAATTTTTTTTTCATTTTCCAAGAACAATCGTACACCTTTCAGAACGAACCGTAACGCAATGTCCTCTCCTTTTCTTAAGGCAGCTTATGCTTACGCCCATTTCCGGTAATGTATTTTCGTCCTTATTTTTTTTTTTGGTCCGTTCTTTTCTTACATTGTACTTGGTTACGCTTGTCATTGCTTAATATTGTATTTGTATCAACCTGCAGAGGTCTCGTATAAAATCGCAGTATTACACAAATAAATAAATAGAAGGAAAAACACCACCCTGTGGATACACTGCGAGGCACACGTAGAACAAACTTTACAGGAAGACTTTGACGTCATACCCCATGCACACGGGAGTGCTCCACCTCCAATATCGAATTCACCGCGGTCCCGGATAAACGCGGTACCAAGGCCTGCGAAGTCCTGTCGCTTATCGACCTCCAAGTTGGCAGTCATCCCATCGCAAAACGCTACCATGTGCTCACTCTTCGAATTATGACCACAAGGGTGCACCAAACTGAACGTCTGGATGGTCCAGGCCTCCCCAACAACTATACAGTCCGTCCTATCAACTCTGCGCACTGCAGCGAACGCTAGGGTTCGCGTTGGCCGATCAGTTCCAAAGAAGGGCTCGTCCGTTGTGCGCGACTCGTCCTTCTTCGCAATACTCCCGTAACGTCGCGCGGAGAGTGATCAGAGGCGGACAATAGAACAAGTGCCGTACTTGTGGTTGGCTGACGGTGGCAACGTGGAGAAAGCTTCATAATCGACATGAGCTCAAAAATAGCACGAAACTCTTTCCTTTGAGGAGGACGAATATACTTCATTTAAGTTTCCTTTGCGGCTTCGCACTACTTTTAGGGGGAAGATAATGACTCATTCCATAAAACTTTCTGCAACTCACGAATGCTCGCAGAAGTGATCAAAGTGTCCCTTCGCAAGAAGCAGCCGACCTTCAGGTCACAGCAGAGGCGACCATGCTACACCATCACAACCTTATTACTAAGGACGGATAGTCGGGCAGTGTGCAGGGCACATAACCTCCGTCAAGCTACACCCATCAGACGGGTGCTTTCCTGGGACCTTGAGTACAAACGCTCTCTGAGCTCAACAGACCAGTTCAATGGTACCTGTAGGGAGCAGGGAGCGAATTGCAGGGAGCGAAATGGCGCCTACCAGCTCCTAAACATTACTCCGGGTCCTCATCTGCTGTGGTCCGACACACTAGATACACACACGTATCGCTAACCCTTGCACGTTTAGGCCGTGGTATTCGAAGGGTAGCACAGCGCAAACATTTTCCCTACATTCCTCTCACTTCAAATCATAGAGTTACCTACGGACACTATAGGAACTCTATGCTCCGATAGCTTCGCCTGCGGTTCCCACTTAGTGTTGGACTGTCCGGGAAATGCGTATGCAACATCAGGAATTGCCTGGCCAAGTACTTTCCTACCCCAAGCTAACAGCATGGAGGAATACCTCGGCCACTACTAAGTAAATATACTTGCTTGCTATGATGCACCTACCTATGACCTTGACGGTGCACGACCTGAAAGGAAACGATGCAAAACGCGGAACCCTTAAGAGGAAGCTTTAGATCGGGTGCTCCTGTCTAAATACACGTAAACGCAGAATTCATTTTTCTCGGCAACCAGCGCATCAAACTTCCCGAGGTTTGTAGCATTTAAAAGAAAAAAATGAAAACTTATAGTGACTGTTGGTTTCGAATTTTTATTTATGACGTCAATTTTTTATTAAAAATTGGCCAAAATCTAAAATTTTCAGAAAAAAAAACGAAACTACCATGTTTACAACTCTAATTCAGCAACGAAATATGATCATACCATATTGCGAATTGCATCTAATAGTATCTAAAACGGACAAAATTGATGTCACACATTAATCTCAAAAAATTTAGTAATATGGAAATACAGCTTTTGCAGAACCCTTGTAAACAACATAACAATTTCACGTAAGATATAAAATTACATATAGAATTTGTCCGCTTTCAATGATCTAATGGATGCCGTATATAGAAGCGCGATATCTGTTCTTGATGCAGAGCTATGAATTTGTAAACTTCGTGCTTCTATTTTTTTCAAACTTTCGAATTTTTTAAAATCGCTTTAACAAAATTCAGGCCCTAAATCGAAATTCCGCTTCCAACAGTCACTAGAATTTAACGTTCTCTCTCAAACGCAACAAATTTTATTAAAATCGGTCCAGGGGTTATCTCAGAAAAGCGTCTTTGCGTTTTACATCTATTTAAATAGGCCGCGTCGGAGTTGGGCAACCTTGAACATTATTCAATGGTGTTTCACCCTTCCCGTTCTCGATAAACCAAATCTTTTCACTTCCCTCTCGTGGATACAGCATGCATTCTTTAAATATTTGCCCTGAACACACACTTTTTGTGGGTGCATTCGCACTTTATTTACGATTATGTACCTTTAAATGCAGCATACAAGCAGAAGCAGACTTGGAACAGCAGACTCACACGACGGCAGAATCATGATGGCTCACAAGCAAGTACCTACATGGCATACGACTTCTTAGGACAGCGCTGGTACCAGCACCAATATCATTAGTTATAGTTTGATGTAAAAAGGTCAAAAAGGAGGTAGCAAATGAAGGGCAGCTGGTATCGTAACCGTTTCACTTCTCAGTGCACACCTGAGCTGTGCCTCAGTCCCGGTACCCTCAAAATTTAGTTTTAGAGCGCAGCTCTTGGGCGTCCGCTCCTGCATTGAGCATCGGCGTCCCTCGGCGTAACAAAGCGAACGAGCACAGCGAAGGATGAAAGAGCGAACGCAGAGCGCAGCAGGGGATGAAAGACGGCGAGAGCGAAGAGCGAGGAGAGTATGGCAAAAGGGCGAGAAGGAAAGCGGAGTGCCGCACAAGACGTGCTCCACGGCGGCGACCAAGCATGTGGCGAGCGCGTCCACCGATACGTACCATATATGGAAACAAAGCGCTGGCGTGGGCTTCGGACCCACCGCGCATGCGCTGCTTCGCCTGCGCAGCCGCCGCTAGAGAATGCGCTCCACGCGATTTACGCGTCCCCGTGTTCACGCTTTCGTTCTGAATGGGCTACGCAACTGGTGAAAATGCTTCGCCTGCCCGAGCAGGCGAAGCATTTTTTTGCACTTGTCTTTTCTTCAGCGATCCTCTGCATGTAGAGTACACGAAGCCGACCGGAAAAGGCTCAGCGCCGCCGCCGAGAGGACCCTGTTGTTCAGTATGAAATAATTTGCCACAATATATCGCAAATTTAAAACACCTGAACAGCTGCGCTCAAAATTCGCATTAGGGAGTATCGTAATCGTCGGTGAATTTTTTCGTGTATGCATTTTTCGCAATATTGTCCTGCCCCATGTTTCAACTTCCCAACGTTCCCGAGAACAGAATTCATCTTTCGTGAAACTTTTTGAAACATTCATAAAGTCGTAAAATGAGCCCAAAATTTACAAAACATTACGAAAATTTCGGGAGAATTGGTAGGTATGATTGCCGGATCTCGGCAAGCCTGCACTCATCTCCCAAGCGCTGTCTAATTACTCACTGCCAGAAGCAGTGCGTAATTTATATGGGCGAAAGTTTGGGGAGAAATTGAGAATCTTAAAGAAAAAAAAAAGAACGAGAAAAAGACAGCGGTTTTTCTTTAGTTCTTCCCCCGGTCATACAAAAATTAGATGAATAAATGCAGAAATGAAAATAAATATTACTGATGCCAAAACGAAGGACACGGGGAAATTCTGCATAATGAGAATCAATGTTATGCGAAGCGTGATGTTACTAATGCGAAGAATATCGGACTCTCCCGACCTCCTGACCTCACCGCATAAAGCGCTTCATTCGTACTAATTAACTGGATCAGTGGCGAAGCTAAGCGCTCTCCCATGCATACCATTCAAACGGAGCAAGTGCGGCGGTCGCTCTAAGTAACTAAGCCCGTTTCTCCACGACAAACGAGATAACTTGCCTTTTTTTCAGCGATCCTCTGCATGTAGAGCACACGAAGCCGACCGGAAAAGCTTCGGCCAGAGTAGACACGTGCTTCGCCTGCACACGAGACTCGTTCAAACCATCCCACAACGGGTCTCAGACGGCGCACACCGCTCACAACTCGTCTGCAAAGTGCTTCGCAAAGTACGAGCTGTTGTGCGCGTAGTTGAACGTAGTTTTACTTGCTAACGTTCAACTGCGCCAACTACCGTTTACGCTCGACGCCCGTCTTGTGCATAACGTGATGATGATGATGGCCATGTCCTCTGTATCGGGTTGCCGTTGTTTCCGTCCAAACCGATTATAGGCCCAAGGTTATGAATACCCCATATTAACAACAAAAAACACACGATAAAACACAATAAAATGCGATAACTCAGTGTCGTCCAGTAGAACAGATACTATCATTTTTTGCGACGCTCTGCTCCATGTCGTCAGTAAGATACAACGTAAAAAAAGAACGCAGTTGGCAACCAAGTCATACGGACCACAAGGGGTTGTGTTACTGCCCCCATAGAGTTTAACTCTATGACTGCCCCAGCCAATCACATAAGCAAAAAAAATCGTCGTCATGCGACCTTTTCAAAATGGCGTCGTATTTGATACCTCCAGAGCGTCTGCTGTTCTTGAAAAGTCTTTTCATCGGCAGAAGCGATGAGGCGTGCAAGAGACATATGGACAAAGTGTATGGAGTCTGAACATATCACTCTTCAAAAGTCCACGGTACAGTCCATTTCACTGCTGAGCCCGTTTTACTCATTAAACTTCGCTGCCAACTGAATGAAACTTGACAATAAATATTTGTAGCGAAGCAAGTGTTTTAATTCAGTGCAATAAACAATACGGCTTTCAACGTTCCACTATAGAAGACGTGTTAAAACGTAGAAACTTACGCGCTTATAATTTTATTTTTGTGGTTACCGCCTTATTTACGCAACAGGAAAAGTTTGAAGTACGAACTATTTGCAGTCTCGCGGAGGAACAGTGGCTGGCGGTTATGAGGGCGTGGGTGGGGCTTCACTGCAGATTTAAGTTGCATCTGACAATAGTCCTCCAGGCATGCCTCCAGGCGCCTCTTCCTGTCCTCGATAAAATCTTCGGCCGCGGGGACTGGCCATACATCCGCCGGCTGGGCCGCTCAGCCACAGAACGCCTGGCTACTGTAACCTGGGTTAGCCCCCGATTCCGCAGCGTTCAGTCTGTAGTCTACTGCAGCAGGCAGGGAACACCAACGTTACTAGAACTAAGCTACTAGAACAAACAGCCAACACGCATGAACAGTCGCGGACAGTGTTTTGCCGCCCCGTCCGCGCCGTGCTGACCGAGCAAAGTCAAAGTGCGACAGCAGCGCCACGAGATGCGAGGATCCGTGGTGGGTCCGCGCAGTCGCAGGAGTTTGAAAACTGAACCTAGTATTCAATTCGAGCTCCACCACTGGAAAAGCTAGCGCCACCGTCGGCGTGACGTGCTATTAGAGATCACGTGGACATAGCGGCCGCGTCGGCTGCTTCGGGAGCGCGGAAGCTAGCTGAAAACGAGAGCTTAAATTCCCTCGTACGCTGTGGTCCTCATTTAGTGGCGAGATTTTCCCGCTTCGAGTGTCTCCTTTACAACGCTTGAAAGCACTACAATAGGTAGTGGCTGCTTTTGAAGGCGCGCAACATGGTAGGCTACTGCTCAGTGCCGCAGTGCCGGACGTACGCAACGAAGCCCGGTGTCAGCCTTATTCACACGTAGCCGCAGGACAAGAAGCTGCGTGAAGGTTGGCTCGCGAAACAAAAAACCGGCGAACAGACATCGGCTACAACTCGGGTATGCAGCAAGCACAGACAGCAAGCACAGACGCGAGGAAGATTTCTGCTACGGCGCCGGGTCTGCGATGGTCGGAAAACGCGCATTGAGACGCTCGCCCGAGTCCGCTTCCCGACTAATGTCATGATGGTTTGGTCTATGAACTTGTCGATGCTATAGATGCTGGCAAGTTCACTGGAGTGGAAAGGGAGCGGTAAGAAGCACATTAAAAAAAAGCATGGCATATGGTCATGTTTGTGTTATGAATTAATGCACTGAATTACAAGAAAGAAGCAGCGGGAAATCGCACGCTGAGAACACCGATAAACATACAGTGCGACGCAACTCGCGAAATAATATTGAAACGTCTAAGAATTTAGAAGGGAAAAAAATTGTATCGTCGCGACGGCACATCACAGTCCCCGTAGGCGTCGAAGTCTGTACAATGAAATTATTTTTGAACAGCTCTGATAGCGCCCACGCAACAATGGTTGCTTGTATACTGTCAAATGCTCATATTCTGCGGCTCATGGCACGGTGCGAAAACGCGCACGCGAAAGCGAAGCACTGCGCGGACAAGCATGCAGACGCGCAGTCGGCCGCTGCGAAGCTGTGCGATCGCTGCATTGAGGCTTCATTCTATTACGCTCCATTTAGTCATACAAACAATGTAAGAACATATTTCACATAGTTTGCTCTCAGCGTTTACCTACCTTTCATGCAAGAAGCCGGTTCGGGAGACTCCATCGCGGCGACCGTGCGCAGTGGCGTTCACTGTACGTATTCGGTAAAGAGATAGCGTTTGTAAACGATTCTGTGCTTTTAGTTTGCCCAAGATTATTATTTAGACAGTAAAAAACTTCTCTCGTTTCGAAAGTACTTACAGAAATGTCCGGGAGAGCTCGCGCGTGGTGTTTTCAGTGAGCGCTGACAGCAAAACCTACGAGGACAGCGCCGCGTGATCCCTCATACTACTCCAGCGAGGCGTTTCCGATAGATGGCGACTCCGTAACTCGTCGCCGCCAATAGTCATAGAGTTTAGTCAAGTAACATTGGGGAGCACGTCCTAGCTTGCGCTACAGTGTGCTACTACTTGCGCAAAGATTTTAGGGCATTCCATTACCGCATGAGTAATTGACTCTTCCGCTGCTCCACAGAGGGCGCATGTTGTATGCAGGCCCTGTACAGTATTGGCGGCGATGGGTTACGGAGTCGCCATCTGTCGGAAGCGCCTCACTTGCGTAGCATGAGGGATCACGCGGCGCGCTCCTCGTAGGTTTCGCTTACGGCACTCAATAAAAACACCACGCTGCAGCCCTCCTGGACATTTATGCAGGTACTCTCAAAACGAGGGAAGTTTTTGACTGTCGATATAATAATCTTGGGCAAACTGAAAGCACAGAATCGTTTACAGACGCTACATCTTTACCGAATACGTACAGTATACGTGAACGCCACTGCGCGCGGTCGCCGCGATGGAGTCTCCCGAACCGGCTTCTTTCGTGAAAGGTAGGCAAACCCTGAGAGTAAACTATGTGAAATATGTTCTTATAGTGGGCTGTCTGTATAACCAAATGGGGCATAACAGAATGGAACCTCAGTGCAGCGATCGCACGGGTTCGCAGCGACCGACTGCGCGTCTGCATGCACATGCATGCAGACGCTGTGCTTTCGCTTTCGCTGTAAGCGCGTTTTCGCACCATGCCGTGAGCTTTAGGCCGCACAATATGAGCATTTGACAGTACACTAGCGAACATTGTTGCGTGGACGCTATCAGAACTGTTCAAAAATAATTCCGTTATACAGACTTCGACGCCTAGCTACGGCGACTGTGATGTGCCGTCGCGACGATTCAATCTTTTTTTGTCATCTAAATTCTTGGAAATTTCAATGTTATTTCTCAAGCTGCGTCGCACTGTATGTTTATCGGTCTTATCAGTGTGCGATTTCCCTCTGCTTGATTTTCGTAATCCAGTGCATTAATTCATAACACAAACGTGACCATATACCGTGCCTTTTCTTAATGTGCGTCTTACCGCTCCCTTTCCGTTCTAGTGAACTTACCAGTATCTAGCATCAACAAGTTCATAGACCAAACCGTCATGACATTAGCCGGGCAGCGGGCGAGCGTCTCAGTACGCATTTTCTGCTACTCACCGAACGTCGCGCAGTCCCGGCGCCGTAGCAGAAATCTTCCTCGCGTTTGTGCTTGCTGCATACCCCAGTTGTAGCCGATGGCTGTCTGTCGGTTCTAAGTTTCACCAGCCAAGCTTCACGCAGCTCCTTGCCCTGTGGCTACGTGTGAATAAGGCTGACACCGGGCTCCGTTGCGTGCGTCCGGCACTGCGGCACCGAGCCTACCATGCTGCACGCCTCCAAAGGCAGCCACTACCTGTTATAGTACTTTCAAATGTTGTCAGGCAGACACCCAAGGCGGTAAAGCCTCACCACTTAATCAGAACAGCGGCGCAGGTGGGACTTTAAACCTTCGTTTTCTGCTCGCTTCGGCGCTTCCGAAGCAGCCGACGCGGCCGCTGTGTCCACGTAATCCCTCATGCCTCGTCACGCCGACGGTGGCGCTAGCTTTTCCAGTGGTGGAGCTCGCCGCCAATACATAATTAAATCGAGCAGGCACGATGACTGTCACCATTCCCATTTCAAACGGGATACCAATAAATCATCATCATCACCGTTTGTGTATCATGCATTCAACTGGCGCGTCTGCAGCCCTCCAGCTCTGGCCTCAGCCTAAAGTCTGCTGCTCCGTGAGTTGTCACATGTGGGCTTATTTTTTATTTCCGTCTTCCCTACACAGTAGAAATACAGAGAGGGTTCTGCCTTCGCCACTTTTTCCCATTAAGCCGCCTTTGCACGTTGTACAAAGGTGCCATCACACTCCGACAGGTGGTTTTCCTCTCGGCCAGTTGAGGGCCCTTATTTAGCCACACACAGAGTCGGCAGGGGAGTGTTGTACTTGGACGATAATTCCCGTACACTTCTTGACGACTTCCTTGTTGCCCCCGGAAACAACAGTCAACGCTGGAGGCAATGTACCGTCGCTATACCCTAGTGTGCCACGAGCACTGCTCAAAGCTCAGCTTCACCACTGCCTCTTTGGTATTAAATGTCGACTACCGCAAGGTTCCCCTGCACCGCTTCATTTGGGTAGACCTGTGCGTATTCGTCGCCTATCTCCCCGCTTCTCTTTGCCGCCTTTCCAGGTATTCACGCGTTCCTGCAGAGACACAGCACCGACGAGGCAAACGTTAGACTCGGTGCCACCACCTCCTTCCAGAGTCCACACACTACCTCAAATTGACTATACGCTCGAAGCGCCCGCGCTCTAAGCACACGCTGTACCCGCAATGCTTTCTCGCGGACCTTAATCGCATACTCTCCCAGGTATTCCTGGCGAGTGGAAAAGCGGACACGCAGGTGGCAATATGAGGGGTCCTATACAGGAAGCTTGTCCCTGCAGAAGCAATGGGTCAGCATCGATTTGCTGTCCTCGCTGTCTCCAGCCAACAGAGCACCGCACACTTCTGGGCACTGAAACGCAGCCCCAGCTCCCTCCCGTGTCTGGTACACATATCCAGGAGCCATTGCACGTCATACCTGGATACTGCCGTCAGGACTATGTCGTCAGCATACAACAGAGCCAGAACAGCCTGCTCTTTCACCCGGCCCTCTTCCTATAGCTGGCATCAAAACCTGCCGTCTTCTCCTCCATATAAGTCTCCAAGTTATAAGCCTCCAAAACTATAGATGGTGCATTAGCGGCCGCAGTGAAATGAATAATCGTACATTGTTACTGGCAATCTGTTTTATTGTAACATTATTATGGCTGGGCTAAGTGCGCTCTTCTAGTACGCACTGTAAAGAACCTCTCCCAGGCATGCACCCGCAAGAGGGAGGATTGAGGGAAAGAATGCCCGAGACTTGGTCGCTCTTCGACAGAACCAAGCAACGTATCCAAAGTGACTGCCTAAGTGGCACCCTGCTCTTTCTCCGTCGTTCCTATGTGCGTGCAGTAGAACCGCGCGAACCAGCAAGCTGGAAGATAAAGAATGACGCTTGTGTGCAGTATGCTTTTCGTGTGAGCAAAAAAAACAACAAATTGAAAAGATAATGTCAAAGATTATCTTAACGATTTTAAAATAACAGAATCCACAGAATAAGAAAACGGAATATTTGCAGCTTTGCAAGTGAGTCCTACAACAGGTCGAACTGCATAATACGATAATCAATAGTACTGATTTTCTTAAAGAATCTCGACGACGGCATATTGAAGGAACAAAAAACTTTAGATAGCAGAAAAAACGTAATTGAAAAAAAAATGAGTGGTCTTCATATACTGACCCTTGAGTGACGCCGCTAGTGGCCTTGTACAACGAAGACGTTTGGTCATGGATGCAAACATAGAGATGTCAACTATAGATAGCTCCGCAGAAGAGCGACAATCGAAGTGTCAACACCACAGTGCGTAAGCTTAATCGGAAGCAGTGAGGTTGACCGCGTCAAAACTGAGGTCGTAGTACACGGTATCAATATGTGCCCTCTGAAATGGATGCGAGCTGCGTCATGAAACTCGCGAGGCTGCCGATTGTTGGGCGACCAAAGAGAAATCCATGCTGATTCGGAATCAAAAAGCTCTTCACACTTAATATGTTTAATAAGCGTAATAATTTAAGCCGCGCTTATGCATAAATGCGACATTAGCGCAAAACATCATCTTTACATAGCGCGCATTGCATTCATGCGAACGAGGATAATGCGCTTGGAAGACACGTCGCCTTGATGCGGCAGCTGGGGTTGAGTCGATGAATGAATGACTATATCTACTGGATATTTATTAGAAGAGCTGGCACTTGGGTCCATTTTGGGAAGGACAGTATACTCTCCCGATGAATGCCTGCTTCCAGTGTGAAGGGCCACCGCGATTCGAGTGAGGTGCGAGCTGTCACAGCTGGCGGGGCGATCCATTCTTCCAAGAGCGCACCGTACTCCAGCAGCGTGCCGCGCGTCTTCCAACCCAAAACAGGCCCAGAGCAGGAGTAGAATGTTGGGTGCTGCTTCCGTGCTGCAGTGATGCCATTTGTCAGTAGTTGTAGCAATTTCGAGCTGGTCGTTGAGGCGGCGGCACCACATCTGGCTCGACGTCAGCATCACTGACATTTGTTTGCTTCCTTATCATATGTGTGCGCCATTTCTGCAGCACGTCTGCCAGCGAAGCCGCCGCGTGCTTTGTGCACGAAGCCCACGTGCTCCCATTGGAAGCCCGTTCGGTAGCGGGCTGCTCTTACAGGTATGCTTGCGTCTCTCCTGCTTAGATTTTTCTCATTCCCCGTCGGGGGTCGGTGAGTGGCTTCGCAGGGAAGGAGAAGAGGAAGAGGGAGATAGAGATAGAGATTCTTATTTGAGGAAGGAAGAATTGGGGTAAAGTGCAGCGCAGTAACTGTCTCTCAGATGAGGACACCTCAACCGTGCTGCACAGGGGGGAAGGGATAGAAAAGAGTGGTGGGAGAAAGAGGGAAGGAGCAGCAGCGGCAGGCGAACTAAGAGGGAGATCGCCTTTGAAGGCTGTGATCGCGCTCGCCAAGGTATGGAACCCCTCATTCCTGCGGGAGTTCAGGACTCTCCAACATGGACCCTACTTCTTCCTTGTATTCTGCCACAGTTTCCGGCAGGAGAGCTTTCACATCATGTGCTGCAGTGTCCGCGCTTTTTGATGGCTGAGAATTCATGTAGAAAGCTTGAGAACAGCATCAAAGGGAAGGAGCGAAACGTTCGACCTTTGCTCTCCTCCACTCACGTGAAAAGCTTATATACTAAACGCAGGCGCCATCAGGCACGAGCAAGATTCGTATATATCGTCGCGCGAGAGTAGAGTTGATGCGCTATACGCAAACATTGATGCTACTCTCGTATGGTGCAAAAAAGAAAAGAAAACGTGCACACGCCAAGAATAAAAGAAAAATAAAGAATATGTTCTGTATTTTTCTTTTATTCATAATTTTCTTTTCTTTCATAATAGCACCCACGTGCCTAAGTATGTATTACGTACTCCCTGCTTGGGCAGCTAAGATTGTCTGTCGGGTCTCGCCGCCACGCGCTGTAGCAGATCGGCCGGCCGCAGAAACCTATCGCGCGAGGAGCCACCGCGGCTGCGGCTTCCCGCGGTGCCAGCCGCCCGTGGGACGCATCTTGCACGCATGCATTGCAGAGCCGGGCACTCCAAAATAAGTTTCACCTTCCACCGTTTGCATCGCCCCGTGCTCGTTGGTACCCTCTAACCTAACCATCCTTGAAAACACAAAATCAGCTTCGCGTTTTGTAATTGCCAGTCCGTAATCAGCGTTGTCATTTTAGCGATATTGTCGCTAGCTTTAACGACTTGCTTGTCAGTTTAGCGACAAAGTTTTCCATTTAGCGACCGGTAACCTTTTTTAGGGGCTTGAAGGAACAAAATTAAAATTAAATTATGGGGTTTTACGTGTCAAAACTACGATCTGATTACGAGGCACGCCGTAGTGAAGGACTCCGGAAATCTGGACCACCTGAGGTTCTTCAACGTGCACCTAAATCTAAGGACACGGGTACTTTCGCCCCCACCGAAATGCGGCCGTCGTGGCCGGGATTCGATCCCGCGACTTCGTGCTTAGCAGCCCAACAGCCACTAAGCAACCATGGCGGGTGGGTGGGTGAGAACAGTTGGTGACATTTTAGTGACTTCGAAGATAGGAAAATTCCTTCAAAAATGGCCTTCTAGAACGAAGTTCTACATGTGAGCTACACGTGAGCGACAAAAAAAAAATAAGAAAAGGAAAAGAAAGAACGAAAGAAACAAAACTCGCTGTATACGACGCGATATATATATCTATAGGCTCTGTGAGTATGATTAAGCAACGGTTGCCTTCACATTGATAGTATTCCCTTTGTGGTTGTGTTTCACAGCATAGTGGTCATCACAGACATCACATTGTGTTAAAAAAAATGTGTTTTTTTTTTCATTCTTCACAAAACTGATTTGAATTGGTTTAAACGCTGCAGGATCTGCGGTATCACTACATGGGTTCGATTGGTGAACGTTCGCTAGCATAGCAGTGAATTCATTTATCTTATGTTTTGATTTAGAACACAGTAGGTGAATAAGACATATCCAATGTATAGTATACAAAGGCCTAGATAACTGAGCGGCAGAGCTCGTAAACGAATCTGAACAAACCGCTTCCGCTTTCGGACCAATCAATACTTTATTAGCGGCTTTCAGGTAGATCAAGGGTGGACGTGGAGTAATTTGACCTGTATAAAGTTTGGGTAATGGTCATCGCCGTGTTAACAACACGCCGCCAATTACGTTCCGAATAATTTAGTTCTATAACGAGCGTCGAGAACCAGAAAAATTTAAGGATAATGTTGACTAAGTGCATTTTCGTGCTAGGGAAACTGGGTCATTTGTGTTCTTTTGAATCGTGCTATATATTTAATAGGTGAAGCTGAAGGTAAACGCATAATTTAAGGTGTCATCATCCGCTATGTATTAGCATTAGATATTAGCAAATTAATATAAGGTAAAACCCCTCCGCACCCTGCTGGTATATTCATTGCCTATCCATCACCTGCACGGACATTAGACGAACATGAAAAGTCTAGGAAGACGAGTTAGTTCACGTTAGCATAGAATGGTGTTCCAAAACACCTACGTTATTTAAATTTCAATTCACAGTTCTAGCAAAAATATTAGCGCCATTTTATGTCTCTTTATATAGCTATACGCTTTAGAAAATTTTGTTTACATTGGACTGCAAATATTCATTATGTGTGCTTGATAATCAGGCCTGTCAATGACAAAGATAACTCTCAGCGACGCATTTCGCAGCTATTTTAATGCATTGGTAATTCGCAAATCTCATATTATACCGGGTGTCCCACGAAACTTGAGCCAAACTTTAAAAATATACAGATGCCACGTAGCTGGACAGAACCAAGGCAATGTTTTTTGCCGTCGCTTGGAGATACTCAGATGATTTTTTTGCATCCGCCTAGTTGCAAAATTAGTCTTACTTAATCAATCAACTTCTCAAATATTATATTTATATAAAAAGTGTGAATATAAAAAAAGAAAGTGGAGCAACATGAAAAGCTCCAGATACAGCTTTCTGTTGCTCGATATACGTGCTACCCGTAAAAGTGTTTTTCCGAGCATGGGAGAAGCCCGCGAATACACGCAAAGCGTCGCGTCGCGCGGCGATTTTGCGCGCATTCACGCAATCGAGACAGACCGCGCAAGGAATACACGCCTGGAGGCGTGGCGAACACAAGTCCAGCTAGGGTGCCTCGACGCCATAGGCGGCGCTCGCATCGAGGCACCCCAATTGAAGTCTAGCGATGCAACATGCAGCCATATTCCAATTGCCCAGCACGCAAAATTCCAACACAAGTACTGCAGCGATCTTCGATCTTCACAACTGCATGCTGTGGGGCGGTATAATTCTTCCCTCTTTCTAACCAGTTCCGGTGGAATGGCTCCTGTTGGAATCGGAATGCTTTGCAAGACATGAAGAAGCACCAAAAGTGATCCTGAAAACATGAGCGCCGCAACTCTTTATTATATCCTTAATCGACATGGTTGTTGTATGGAAGAAAAGAATGTTCCTCCCTTCAATTCCGCAAACGTATACGCGTTGCATCATTAAAAAAAATTAATGGTGGGGCTTTACGCGCTAAAACCACGATATAATTATGAAGAACGCTGTAGTGGGGAACTCCGGATTACTTTTGACCAGCTGGGTCTTTTTTTAACGTGAACCCAAGGCACTGGCGTTCTGGCCGGGATTCGCAGTGCTCGTGGAGCGTCTCCTTTTCCTAGTAACATTGCAGTCGGAACGAATACGTTCTGAGCTCGTGGCGCGAAATGCATTGCTGTTCCGGCTACCAGTCCTACACATATACACATTGCGCATTGCAGAAATATATCATTTGGAGCAGCAGTGCGCATCGATTCATATTTCGAGTATGAATACACTTTTCGAGTGTTGAACTACGTCACTGCTATGCAGTCTGTATTAATGCGTTGATTATTAGGCGCGTCGAATTGGGGAAAAAAGTGTACCTGTGTGAAGTGTGGGAAGCTGGTCACGTGGTAGAGAGGGGATGGGAGAGCTAACAAGAGCGTGTTTGTGTGTACGCGCGTATACAGGATGTTTCAGCGAATACTTTCAAACTCTTTAAAGTGTTTGGATCCCACCGATGGCATCGGTTGTTGGGAACTCGGCGCTGACGCCCGTGGTTGTACCTGGGTCGCAAGCCCCAAGGGTAGCGTTGGCCTGGCGGCCTGGGGTACAACTGGAAGCATCCGAAGGTCCCGGCAAAGCATGAGTCGACTGGTAACAACAAAACAACTTGTTTATTTTAACATCGCAAAGAGTTGGCGGTCAGGTTGACCGAAGTAGAGAGACGGGAGAGCACTTTACTCAACAGAAGAAATCGGAGCCCTCCTTTTGGCGTCCGGGGGCAGCTGTTTTTATACTCTCGCAGTTGAGGGCAAGAAGGAACCCCTCAATAGACGAGCACGTGATTGTACAATGGGCTAAGGTGACGCACACTGCCGCCGGTCGGGCACAAAGACTGGAAGGAGAGGGTGACCCCTGCTGTCGCATCGCCTGGTTCGGGCACAATGGCACACACACTCACACACGCACATGAAGACACGTGGCATCGGAACGTGCCTGGAAACGCCTGGAAACGCCTGGCGGGGAGCGTTGCGGCGACGCCGAACGGGCCAAAATGTCTGCCGCCCCGCCGCAGTCGCGCCGGCAAAACCGCGTGTCGCAGGCGAAACGCAACAGACCGCCCCGCCGGGGGAAGGAGATCCCGATGGACAGGGGACTGCATCCGCTGTCCGGAGGGATGTCGCTAGATGATGCTCATAACCGAAGTCGGGCGTCCCTCGACGTTTCTTGAGCGCAGCGCACAGAGAAGGCCTCGTTCTCTCGTTCAGGTTCGCACGGGACACTGCAAAGTGACTTCGGGAGAGTTCACATTTTTGTTCTCGTTCCCGGCAAGCGTTAGAACTACGCTGAAACTCAACCGCTCAGTCAGCAAGCACGGCACAACCCTCACTAAGCCCTGCCAGGCTCTTTCCCCTTTTTATACCACTGCCTAGTTCCTTACAGTAGTCTAGCATCACTCAGAACGCGTCCACAAATTGGAAAATTGCACTAGAAAGCATATCATCACTTTGAAACACTAAACAAAAGCAATATGTTAAAAAAAATCCTGCCTCAGGAAGAAAAACATCAGTAACCAACAATTTTGAGGCTGATTCCTACGTTAGGGGCTTCGACTTAAGCCATCGGCGTTACCGTTGAGACTCCCCTTTTTGTAACGCACCTCAAAGGAATATTGTTGTAAAGCGAGGCTCCAGCGCAGGAGGCGGCCATTTTTGGGAGAGATGGTCTGCAGCCATTGGAGAGGGCAGTGATCCGTCTCAATGATAAACCTCGAGCCGGCTAGATAGCATGACAATTTCTGAACGGCCCACACGAGACATGCACACTCTTTCTCGGTGGCGCTATACGCCTGCTCACGACTGGTCAGCTTACGACTAGCATACAGGACGGGGTGTTCTACTTCTCCCTTTTCCCGTTGGCACAGTACAACGCCCATGCCTCGCTCACTAGCATCGCACTGAACAATGAACCCTTTTGTATAGTCTGGCGATCGTAGCACAGGCTAGTTTGTTAGGGCACTCTTTAGGGCGCTAAAAGCTCTTTCCTTTGTCTCGTCCCAGACGACTGTTTGAGGCTCTGTCTTTCTTAGAGCATCCGTCAGGGGAGCCGCGATATCAGAGTACCTAGGGATGTACCTCTGATAGTAGCCGGCGACACCTAAGAACGACCGAATATCGGTCTTCGTGCGCGGTTGCGGAAAGTCTCGCACAGCGGCCACCTTTATTTCAGAGGGGCGGCGACGACCCTGACCAATCACGTGACCGAGGTAGACAACCTCGGCCTGTGCTAACTGGCACTTAGGAGCCTTTACTGTCAAGCCCGCTTCGCGCAGGCGGGTTAGCACTGCCCGCAAGTGTGCCATATGCTCAGACCAGGATGCGGAGAATATCGCTACGTCGTCTAGATACGGTAAAGCGAATTCTTGCTGTCCCCGCAACACTTTATCCATGAGGCTTGAAAAACAGTATGGCGCGTTCTTCAAACCAAAACTCAACACTTTAGGACGGAATGTTCCCATTGGTGAAATGAACGCCGCATACCTACTAGCCTCTTCTGTAAGTGGAACCTCCCAATAACCCCTGACAAGATCTAGGGTGGAAATAAACTGAGTTCTACTAACTTTCTCAAGGCGCTCCTCGATGTTAGGGATCGGATAAATTTGATCCTTAGTGATGGAATTAAGCCTGCGGTAGTCGACGCAAGGACGAGGTTCCTTGCCCGGTACCTCAACTAAAATCAAAGGGGAGGTATAATCACTCTCACCTGCCTCAATAACACCGAGCTGTAGCATTTTCTTTACCTCAGCCTCCATAATATCGCTCTGGCGGGGTGACACCCGATACGCCTTGGATCGTACTGGCTCTGGGGAGGTAAGTTCTATATCATGAGTAAGTACAGAAGTCCTACCAGGCCTCTCAGAGAACAGACCTTGAAACTCTTGTAATAGCTGGTGTAGTTCGGTTTTCTGCTCGGGCGACAGCGGTGCTTTACTGATAAGGTCACTAATGACTTGACCGGTGTCTTCCCTGTTCGTCACTGAGCCTAGTCCCGGAAGCTCGACCGGAAGCTCTTCAGGAACGTTTACCATCATGCACACTACTGCTTCCCTTTGTCTATAAGGTTTGAGCAGATTACAGTGGTAAACTTGCTGTGCTTTCCGCTTTCCTGGCAGACTTACCACGTAGTTAACGTCCGACAGTTTCTGAACAATTCGTGCGGGGCCCTCCCACTGCACGTCTAGTTTGTTGTTTAGCGATGTGCGCAATATCATGACCTCATCGCCCACCTCAAAACGACGGGCCCTGGCGGTCCGATCATAATAAACCTTGGCCCTCTGCTGGGCCTTTGCCATTGCTTCACCTGACAACTCCTGTGCCCTTCTTAAGCGTTCGAGGAGCTTAAGCACGTATTCCACCACGACTGGGTCGTCGCCCCTGCCTTCCCATGATTCTCGAAGCATGCGAAGCGGAGACCGAAGCGAGCGACCGTACACCAGTTCAGCTGGCGAAAACCCCGTAGCCGCATGCGGCGCGCTCCTTAAAGCAAACATCACCCCAGGCAGACACAGCTCCCAGTCAGTTCGATGTTCAAAACACAACGCTCTCAACACGCGCTTCATGACGGAGTGGAGCTTCTCAACGGAATTCGACTGTGGGTGGTACACTGAGCTGTGTAGCAGCTTTACCCCACACCTTTCGAGAAAAGTTGTCGTCAAAGCGCTAGTAAACACTGTGCCCTGATCTGATTGGATTTCCGCAGGAAAACCAACTCGCGCAAATATGGACAGTAGTGCATTGACTATCTCAACTGAGCTGAGTTCTTTAAGCGGCACTGCTTCAGGGAACTTTGTCGCTGGGCAGATCACAGTCAAAATGTGTCTGTACCCCGTGGCTGTTACCGGCAGAGGTCACACTGTATCAATAACGAGCCGTCTAAAAGGCTCCGTAATGATAGGTACCAATCTCAACGGCGCCCTCGATTTGTCCCCTGGTTTGCCCACCCGCTGACAGGTGTCACATGACCTCACGAAGTGGTCTGCGTCCCGAAAACACCCTGGCCAATAGTACTCTTGCAAGAGACGGTCCTTAGTTTTCTTAACTCCTAGGTGTCCGGACCACGAACCCCCGTGTGACAAGCGCAACAGATCCTGACGATAGCATTGAGGCACGATCAGCTGATCGAACTCCACTCCTCGGCGGTCTAGATACTTCCGGTACAGGACTCCACCTCTTTCCACAAAACGCGCAGTTTTCCTGGCGATACCTTCTTTGACATTGCAGCGTATGTTTTCTAGGCTACCATCCTTCTTTTGCTCGGCTATCAAAGCCGACCGGCTGACTTTTAGCAACCTATCAAGTCCGTCTGACGTAGGCGCGATGAGCAAATCAGTAGATAGCTCTTCTAACTTTCCCGTGTCGGGCGTTTCCTCTCCAGTATCTGGCGCCTTTAACGTTACAGACTCAAGTTTATTCAGTTCGGGCGTGCTCTGAATATCAGCTTGCTGCGCCTCTGACCCTTTTTCGTTGTTTGATAACGTCGGCCCAGCAACTACCGCCTTTGCAGCGAGCTCCCGAACCTTCGATCTGGTTAAGGCCTGAACACTAGCTTCACCAAACAAAAGCCCCTTCTCGCGCAGGAGGTGATCGGACCTGTTTGAAAATAGGTACGGGTACTGGGGGGGCAGCATAGATGACACTGCCGCCTCCGTCTCAAGCGCTCCGAAAGGTCCTTCAATAAGCACTTTTGCTACCGGCAGACACACGCTATGAGCTTCCACGGCTTGCTTGATCCATGCGCACTCGCCCGTGAACATATGGGGTTCTACATAAGACGGGTGAACTACATCCATCGTAGCTGCGGAATCGCGAAGCACTCGGCACTCTTTCCCGTTCAGGAGGAGGTCTCGCATGTAAGGCTCGAGAAACTTCATGTTCTCGTCAGTGCTGCCTATTGAAAAAAACACAACTTTTGGTGTTGTTTCCGGACACTGCGCCGAAAAGTGACCCGGCTTCTGGCACGTATAACAAACGCGCGCTCGCCTCATCTCGAACCGCTTTCTGCGTTTGGCTGCCGCCGTCTCTTTACGTTTGGTCGGACTGCTTTCACTCGCATCCTCACTACGCGTGTCCCCCTTTAATCTCATGGGCGTGAACTTTGGCCTCTCAAACTTCGAGCCAAATTCACCCTTTTGACCGTCCTTAGCTCCGCGAGCCCGACGCGTCACAAACTCCTCGGCTAGCTCAGCGGCTTTAGCCACCGTACAAACGTCTGGCCTATCCAAGACCCAGTATCGCACGTTCTCCGGTAACCGACTATAAAACTGTTCTAGCCCGAAGCACTGCAGAACTTTATCGTGGTCACCAAACGCTTTCTCTTCTTTGAGCCACTCCTGCATGTTTGACATAAGCCTATACGCAAACTCTGTATATGACTCACTTCTGCCTTTCTCATTTTCCCGAAACTTCCGACGGAACGCCTCCGCAGACAGCCGGTACTTTTTTAGAAGACTCGATTTCACTGTGTCGAAATCCTCTGCCTCCTCTCTATCCAAGCGAGCGACTACGTCGGCCGCCTCGCCGGGTAACAAAGTGAGCAAGCGCTGTGGCCACGTTTCCCGAGAGAACCCCTGCTTCTCGCACGTTCGCTCAAAGTTAACCAGGAACAAACCAATGTCCTCTCCAAGCTTAAACGGCCGCATCAGGTCAGTCATTTTGAACAATACGCGTTCTCCTGCACCGTGTGCCTGACTTCCATTACGAGCGCGTTCCATCTCTATCTCGAGACGCTTCATTTCCAACGCGTGTTGACGGTCGCGCTCTTCTTTTTTCTCTTGTTGCTCTCGCTCTTTCTGTTCTTTACGTTCACGCTCTTCTTTTTCTTTTTGCTCTTTAAGTTCGCGCTCCTGTCTTTTTGCAGTCTCCCTCTCTTCAATGGTCTCAAGGCATTCCGACAGCTCGTCATCCTCAGCTTCTAACTCAAGAATAGCCTTTAGCAGTTCAGGTTTTCTTAGTTTGTCTGAGACATCCAGACCCAACTCTCTTGCAAGCTCCAACAATTTCGGTTTGCGCAACGACTTCAAATCCATGGCTGCTCTGAATGCTGCTTTCTCTACTGCTTACTATTGTCTTGCCGCAAACTAACCCGGCAGCAACGACAACCACAATTACCAGCTCTGTTTGTGACACTAACAAAAGCCTGGCAAAGCTCAGAAGAAGAAAGTCCCGCACTCACCAAACCTCGCAGCCAAGAGTCCAGCGCAGTCGTTCCGCTGCAGGCAACCAGTCATCACACAGGGCTCGTTGCACTGCTCCCGGATCGTTGTTGAGCTGCTCAGCATACAGTCAACTGCATTTCTTCGCTGCTGGCCTCCGTTGTCGCGATCTCACCGCTGGCAGACAGTTGTTTGAAGTCGGAGGCGATCTCACCGCTGCCAACCAGATGTTTGGATCCCACCGATGGCATCGGTTGTTGGGAACTCGGCGCTGACGCCCGTGGTTGTACCTGGGTCGCAAGCCCCAAGGGTAGCGTTGGCCTGGCGGCCTGGGGTACAACTGGAAGCATCGGAAGGTCCCGGCAAAGCATGAGTCGACTGGTAACAACAAAACAACTTGTTTATTTTAACATCGCAAAGAGTTGGCGGTCAGGTTGACCGAAGTAGAGAGACGGGAGAGCACTTTACTCAACAGAAGAAATCGGAGCCCTCCTTTTGGCGTCCGGGGGCAGCTGTTTTTATACTCTCGCAGTTGAGGGCAAGAAGGAACCCCTCAATAGACGAGCACGTGATTGTACAATGGGCTAAGGTGACGCACACTGCCGCCGGTCGGGCACAAAGACTGGAAGGAGAGGGTGACCCCTGCTGTCGCACCGCCTGGTTCGGGCACAATGACTGGAAGGAGAGGGTGACCCCTGCTGTCGCACCGCCTGGTTCGGGCACAATGACTGGAAGGAGAGGGTGACCCCTGCTGTCGCATCGCCTGGTTCGGGCACAATGGCACATACACTCACACACGCACATGAAGACACGTGGCATCGGAACATGCCTGGAAACGCCTGGAAACGCCTGGCGGGGAGCGTTGCGGCGACGCCGAACGGGCCAAAATGTCTGCCGCCCCGCCGCAGTCGCGCCGGCAAAACCGCGTATCGCAGGCGAAACGCAACAAAAGGTTGGCTCTGGCAGATAGCACAATTCTAGTTCGTGAGCTGGTCCACTCGAAGAGGCGGTCATTATTGCACAAAAAATTGAAATGCACAATTGACTAAATAACAAAAATCCACTAATTACGTTTATAACTAATTACCTTATCGCTCATATTGCAATTTACAAATTCTAGCCGTGGAGTTCACAAGACTTGGAACGAATTATCAAGATGACACTAGTTTCGAAATATTAACTTCCGAACTTTGCGGAGAAATGCGTTGGCGTTCCAGTTACTTCCTTAACAAAACGTCGTTTTTACATTAAAGCACAAAAGTAAGCGTGACTGGCCGCTCGAGACATTTTGCGTGTATTCGCGGGCTTCTCTCACGCTCGGAAAAACACTGTTATGTAGCACGTATTGAGCAACAGAAAGTTGTATCGGGAGTTTTTCATGTCGCTCTACAATTTTCTCATTGACACTTTTCATCTAATAATAATATTTGAGAAGTTAGTTAATTAATGAACAATAATTATCTAATTAGGTGGAATGAAAAACATAATTTAAGTATCTCCAAGCAATGGCAAACGACATTACCTTGGTTCTGTGCAGCTACGCGACATTCGCACATTTTTAAACTCTGGCTAAAGTTAGCTAGGACACCATATATATATATATATATATATATATATATATATATATATATATATATATATATATATATATATATATATATATATATATAGCTAACTTTAGCCAGAGCTTTAGCCAGGACCGAAAGTTCTTCCTCACGCGTTGTATTTATGGTTGCGTTGTTTACATGCAGATACGGTCCTTCTCCCAAGTAGGCTGTTTAACCGCTCAGAAGCAAGAAAGAAGCCCACACGTAAATTCGGCAAAGGTTTATTGGCCGGTTGTTGACTCTAAAGTAACTGCTGCAATACTGTTTAAAATAATTTGTGAGCAGTTTCATACCTGACTGGACTGGCAGGTAGCAACAACGCAGTCTGTTTCAAACAGCAATTAGTTTAAGGCTGCTTTGTCTGCTTTGTTCTGCATTGCCCTGATGTTTTGTTTATGAACTATGTTTTGAGTGTTGTACGTTTCTTAGCTGTGTGCATACAGGCCAAACTGTTCTTATTTATGTCATGTTTATTGCCTAAGTGAGAAAGTTTGGCATCTTATTTTGTTTTTCACGTGCCCTGTGAGCTCTCATCCAAGCACCACATTCCAGAGGTCTGTTGTGAGCAGACGTGGCATATCGAAGTAGCATGCAGAGATAGTCTAATAAACTACTTGTAGTCTCAGAGAAACCTTTGCAAAGTATAATCAAAACTTCCTTTTAAAAGTCCAAGCACTTATCCAACCTGACATCTTTCCGTTCAAACATCGCACTTTATACACGGTGATCATTTGTAAGTTTTACGGAATTTTTAAAAACTTAGTAGCGTGTTGCAGATAACGTAATTCTAGTCCTCGAGCTGGATTATTCAGAGAGGCGGACATCACTTGCGCGAGAATTCGAAACACTTATTCAACTAATTAACAAAAATTTCCTGGTTATCTTCTGAATTATATATTTTACGGCACGTATTGCAATTTACGATTTGTAGCCAGCGAGTTCGCAAGGCGTATCCATTGGAAATGAATTTCCAGAATGACGCCAGTTTGGAGATATGCGCCATCAAACTCACCGCAAAAACGCGCTGCTGTTCCACTTAATTTTTTAACACGCTGTTCTATGCATTGAAGCACAAAAGCATCTGGAAGCGCATGTATTTCGTGTCACAATTTGGGAAATAATATATCTCTGAACTGTTGTCACCTGGAGATCCATTTCAAGGGGACACGTCTTGCAAACTCACCGGCTAAAATGAGTAAATTGCAATATCTGCCGTAAACTAATTAATAAGTTATTAGCGATTTTTGGTTAATTAGGTGAGTATGTTTTCCGATTTATCGTGCTAGTAATGTCCGCCTCTTCGAATAAACCAGCTCAACGACAAGAATTATGCTACCTGCCACAGGTGATTCTTAAAAATTTCGTAAAACTTAAAGAACTATCACTCTGTATATTTGTGAGGAAAAAATATCTAGAACAGCTGAACACTGCAGTGAGGAAGGTATGAGTGGTTATCATGCTCAAATATTCTATGAAGGATAATTAATTAGTCATTTTATGACAATTTTGTATGAATTTCTGTGCTCTAGCAGAGTTCCACTCAGTATGCTGCATCATGTAGGGAACAGTAACCTTGTAAGAAAAACAGACGCAAAGCTTTAAAACTGGCAAAATGTGCCTAAATATAATATGGACACCGGGAACTCATCCTCTATGCATGTCTACATAAAATACAGAATTTTATCAATAGGGAAACATAAAGCATACATAAAGGGCGGGCACATGAAAGAAACATAAAAGCAGTAGCCAAATTTCAACATCTAGGATACATAAAGTAGGATAACGTGAAGGATTCACAAAGGACGGACACATGAAGGAAAGAGAAAAGCAGTGGCAAAATTTCAACATGTTGGAAACAAAGGACGTTTCCTTGTGTGACCTCCAGGAAACATACTGTAAACATAAAGCAAATAACCATTTTCATAAGGGCGGCTGTGATACAGGTCGTTTCTACCTCTACAGCCTTGCCTAATGAACCTAAAAAATATTAGTTACTCTTCTATTTCACACTATGGTTTTAACGGATAACATTAAAGGTAGCATCATAAAATATGGAATACCCTTCTTTCGCGATATGTAAACTAAACCCCAAATAAGTTATAGCCGCCAGGACCGGAGATATAATGGTTTGTATTCCTAGAGATATACATAAAAAAATCATTTTGAAATTTGAAGATGTGTGTCGTACTTGTACTTTAGCGTACGGCTCCCCTACTCGCTGTCAGGGCCAATGAATCACCTATACGGAATACCAGAATCATAATAAACGTCGTTAGATATGATTGCAATAAATGTAAACTTATCAACAGTGTCAATAATGCGCCGTAACGCTATCGCATTCTCATGGGTAGTCATCAGACATAAATTCAGCAGATATTCTTTTAAGCATTTCAACTTGTGTCATCATGCATAGCCTAGTAGACTATAGTGCTACTCAGAATACGCACGCGTGCTAAGGGACTCGCATGATGCGCAAAAGCGGTTCTTGATCTGTGGTATACAGGCCCATGCATTTTGCTATGTCGGATAGGCTCGCAATGTACCATTCACCACGACTGTTATATTTAAAACGGCTTTATAAACACCTAAAAACGAAAAAAAAACACGATGAAAAAGAATGATCTGAATAAAAGCGGAGCGCGCTCCGAAGATTTTTCTATTGGAAGGCTTCGGAATAAGGGGGGTGGGGGGGGGGTGGAGGGGATGCCTGAAAACCTGCGTCTGGCTGCCCTAAATTAACATAAGGTAGTGAGAAAACGGCACCCGAATGAGCGATACCGAAAAGTATCGCTAAAACGTGAACCGTTGGCGTGCTACGCGCCTGTCAATATTGCAAGGAACAAAAACTAAGAGCTTGCGAAGCGAACAGCGGTATGAACACAGTGCTACCAAGTCCAGAAAAACTTACGTTCGCGATTGTTTAAAAGAGAGACAACAGATCAAAGCTAAGCAGTGACGAGAATCACCGGACGCCGTCTTTTTTTTTTTTTTTTTTTTTCTTTTTGTCAGCGACGTGAAGCTGTAGCGACGTGTTTGGGGCAGGGCAGAGGGCCGCAGAGCACGGCAGAGAAGAGAAGGACCCGAGAGAGAAGCGACTGAAGCGACGCACGGAGCAAAGGAGCGAACAATTTTTTTTTTTGCCGAGAGGGAGTACGCCTGACTTCAGCTTCGCAGCCTGTCGCAGCCGCATTTCACTCTCTGCTTTCCTCTACTCTCTTTCCACCGCCTGTTGTTGGCCGACTTCACATCCCCACCATCTCCCTCACCCCTCAGCCTCTACTAGCCTCCACACAAGAGCAGTGCTTAGGCGTGCTACCATTGGTCCAAACCTAACATTCACGTGACCTCTGACGTGTAATCCTGCAGCGCTTGCTCAAGCACCCTGGCATCCTGCTGTCGCGCACAAACAACTCGTCTGCCAATCTGCGCCATCTTCGATGCTGTGGGCTTCATCGAGAAAATGGAATGCAAGCTGACGTGAGCGCTTTTACTGCGCCTTGCTGGTAGAGAGTTTCTTTAGAGATCGATGCGTGCGTGCGGCACAGCTTCTGCTGACCGTTTTGTTCGGGCAGTCTCGTTTTCGTGTGGCGGCTCGGCGTTCCGAAGTGAAGCAAGTAGCCCTCGAAACTGACCGCCATCTCCTTGTGTGTTCCTGTTTTGTCAACCCTTTCCGAGGTGGGTCGCCCCTTGATTTTGTTTTTTGACTGTTCTCAAGCTACGGAAGCGCTGCGATACCGTGCTGAGAGACTTCGCTGGGCGACCACATCCAGTTGTTTGTGTGCGCAATCACTTCGGCCGCCATCTTGTTTAGACGGGCTCATCATGGCTACCAGGGTCGGGCAAGCCGTCGGTCCGGTCGCGTTCGGTCCCTTGCCACGTCGCCGTGACCAGCCAGCTGGCAGCGGCGCACGCCTTGTGCTGCGAAACAATGTAGTGCCTCCAAAGAAAACATTGAAAGCAGCGTCACCGCCGACAACCAAAAACTCTGGCCGCTTTCCATTGTTCAGTAAGAGCGCTTCGTCATCGCCTCCTTTGGGACACTACGCTGGCCCGAAGTTCAGCGAGCCACCTTCCCCGGCCGCTTTGCCACGACCGCCAGTTCACTGGATGTCTTGCGGCGCCTTGCAAGCCGCCTCACCCGAGGTCTGCCTCGAAATGACCAACCAGCTGAAGACACTCCTAAAAGTGAATGCTTGAGATAAACTCGGCTGCTGGCAGCGGCGGGACTTTTCTCGTGGAGTGCAGACGAACTGACCGCGTTTACACTGAACCGAGCCTGGGCGCTGCCACCGAAGACTTTTGTTTTTGTTTGTTTGAGTGGCTTGTTTTTGGAGTACCTGGCGCGGACATTCCGCGCGAATTCGTCGGTGGATCTTGCTGGCAGGTCGTATTCACTAAGTATGGGTCTAGTCAGAGATATAGTTTTTTACAGAATGACCATACTTGCGTCTGATGGCGTTATTTTTGTGCATGCTAAGGTGTCGCTGGTCATGTGCGTCATGCAGCCAGGGGAATGTGATATTTTTTTTCATTTTTTTTGCCCCTGGCCGCACGGAAAAAAGCAGTCGTGTGGCTGCCAATAGTATGGGTGGTTGTATGTTTAGAAATTGGCTCGGCGATCATTTGTTCGACATTCCGCGTCATGTGTACATTCATGTATAAAAATTCATACGCACCGTATCGTGCCAGTTAACGTCACTTGCGGTTGGAGCGCGTTGCCAACTTCGTAACACTTTCGACGCCCTGTAATCGCCGGTCGTGTCGGTGGAGCCACATTCCATAGTTCACCCATATGGTGCCGACGGAGCTGTTAATAGTATGCGAGGACATTTGATGTGGCGAAAGTGACGCTTGCCATTTTCCCCGCTCAGGATTCGACATCAGAAATGGACGCGACAGCGCCTCGAGTATTCTGCTAGACCAGTGCTAAGCACTGCCCTGGCATGAATGCACTGTTGCGCGAAGAATGATATTTGCCCCACCCTTTAGCGCGGCATGTTAAGGGCGTAGAACATGGGGCCACCCAGCAAGTGATAAAAGCTGGCTCCCAAGACTCGTTCCGTGCTATCGTACGCCTGCCAGGAAGATCCACCGGCTACAAGCTTTGTGAATGCTCATGTAACTTCATCTCCGTCGTTTGTAAACACCCGGTTCCTCTTCGAACTCTTTCCGTCTTAGTATAGTCCTCTTCGTTCACGTAGTGTTTTCCTCTACCTGAAAAAGTCATTGTCTACTACTACAAAAACAAAATGGGTTAAAAAAATGTTTTTTTATACAGTTTTTTTTTACATTTTGCACTCTGATTTAAATTTGGCTCATCTCATGGTCGAAAATTTCCTACTCTCTCACTCTCTTTCATGCCCCCAATAACCCTTCCCCCCTTTTCCTAGGGCCCCTTCGGGGGCCCGCCAATGGTGTCCGGCGGAAGCAGAGCTGCGCTGCGATTCTCCTCCTGACCCTCATGCACTCAATGTGCACTGGGCCTGAAGAGTGCTTTCGAGCACAGTGCCCGAAGCAAGAAGCAAAATTGCCTGGACCGAAGGCGAAGCCATCGCAAGTTCTGCGTGGTTGAGGTAATTTTTATTGCACGCCCGTTCACTGAATAGTGCATTTTTTTTTTTTCAGATCAAAGAACGGCACCTCGCTAGGACTGGCTGGTTACAGTGCTAGTTCACAAGATTGCCTGGCGACAGACTCACGTTCCACCTGCGATTGGCAGCTGCTGACGGAAATAAATGCGATATGTTTACCCGAGGCGTGGTTTATTTGCGTTAAATCGTCCTGTCAAACTGCTGGACGGGTAACAACAGAACCAACTTGTGGCAGAATTTTGATCAACTCAACATGCTTCAATCGCAAGTGATTCTTGGCGGACTCTTCTTGCTTCCGAGGAGAGTTTACAAAGCGAATGGGTGGAGCAGGTAACGGTAGCTCAACATACGCCCCCACTGCAGCGTGAACCCTTGAAACATAAATTTGTATGGCAATGGAGCCATATTTTGGCTTTGGCAGGATATTCGCAGCAGGGCACACTGGAGTATTCGAAGCATTATGGGCCTCAAGTGTCACCAAAATAGAAGGATTTGCAAATTCAGCCGCCTGGGACGGGTGAAAAAGTGTGCACTTAACTTCAAAACAGTCTCGGGCACCGTACCAAATGTTTACACCTCCGGCTCGCATTTAGAGAACTCCGTTATTCTTCAACATCGTACCCAAACTATGGCCCACCTTTCACAAGTGCGCTTGCCGAGTGTGCACGCAGTCGTTGCTAGCTGTTGGATATGCGGCGGTCGCAGTCTCGGTGCCCTGTGCTTGCACTCTAAGGTGAAAGATGCACTTATAAGCGTGTGGCGTCTATTTTAGCGCAAAAAATAACATAATGGACTATTGGTACTACGTATACATTTTCACACTTTGAAAACCTTTTTGCCAAGCGCCGGTATTTTGCTAAATTGGTCTTGGCGCTTGGCAACAAAGTTTTCTCCCTTGTGTCCGCGTTATGCCGGTGCAATTCCTGCCTTCGTCTAAAAAAAAAAAAAAAAAATGGGTAGATGGGTTAATAAATAATGTCAAAGGAGTCTATGCGTACGCAGTTCGATTGCGCTTTCGTTAAACGGTTTGCGAGCTGCCGTCTCCCGTGGCAACTACTATGTTTACAAACGAGTAGCTGTCGAGAGGCCGACCACTGAGCATTATGAAAGCCGTCTTCACGCTTCCGGAGAAAACGCACGGTCCAGGGCCAGTGTTCTTCACGTGGCAAAAGTCGAGCGGCAATTATCTAGTGACGACTGGCTACGATCAGACAGTAAACGTGTACGATCGTCAGGGCGAGCGAAAGGATCAAATCAGCCTGCCTGGAATGTGCACGGGGCTGGGCTACGACAAAGACGGCGACACGCTGGGGATCATCACGGACCGATCGGCGCGGCTTTTCCTGTGGGACGCCAACACCCAGCAGTTAGCCCAGGTGGACACGGGCCTCAGGGATGTGTTGACATTGCTTCTGTGGGCCAAGACGGGGCCTTTTCTGGCTATTGGGACCTCAAAGGGGAACCTGCTTATTTATCATCATCGATCCTGCAGAAAGGTGCCTATTTTGGGCAAACATGCCAAGAGGATCACCTATGGTGCCTGGAGCCAACAAAACATGCTGGCATTGGTTGGCGAAGACAATGTACTGACGGTCAGCAACCAAGAAGGAGACACACTATGCCAAACGACACTCAAATCGGAAGCGACACTGGTACAGTTCTCATGCATGAAAAAGGATGAAAGAAGCACGACCGAAAACACTGTCAGTCTGGTGTTAAATAAGAAGACGCTGCTGCTACTTGACATTTATGACCCGGAAAATCCCTACGTTCTTGCATTCCAGGAAACATATGGGAAGATAATAGAGTACAAATGGTATGGAGCAGGCTATATCCTTCTAGGATTTACAAATGGTTTCTTTGTAACTATCTCAACAAGTCCTAAAGATATTGGCCAAGAGATGATGCAAGTTCGCTGTCACAAACAATCACTGTCACACATTGCCATATGCCTGGCCCAGAACAAAGTGGCATCATGCAGCGACAATATTATCAAAGTGTATGACCTTTCAGACTTGCAAGATGTGCAGTCTGTTGTTACTGTCGACGATGTGCGGAAGATTGAATGGCTTGACTGGTCTGATGATGGCCAATTTCTGGGAGCAGGAGGTGCAGGGGGTAGTTTACATGTCTTTCTCACAAAGCTCCCCACTTTGGGCTACAGCCTTGGTCACCGATTCGCTTATCTCACATCTCTCACTGAGGTAACTGTAGACAGTGTCACAGAGCCAGAACTTCACATGACGCTTAGGGTGGATATAGAGCCAAGTTTCATCGCTTTAGGCCCATTTCACCTCGTTGTAGGCATGAACAATCATGCTTGGTTTTATGCATTGGGTGACAAGTCTAGTGTTCCCCTTCATGACAAAGAATACTTGGGAACTGTGAAAAGTATGAAGCTAAATGGAGACTATGCTGCAGCTCTGTTTGATAGCAAACTGCAGCTGCAGCTCATAGAAATTGAAAACAGTGACCTGGAAGAACGAGAAAGCAAGCTGTTTCCAGACTCGACTCATGGCAATATGAAAATATTGTGCCACACAGTTACAGATGACTTTTTGATATATGGCACGGACTCCGGTTTTATAGAGTTTTTTTTTCTTGAGGACTGGACCATCATCAATAGGTACAAACACTCCAGTGGAATTCGACAGCTTCACCTCGACCCATCAAATACGCGGCTAGTGGCCCTGGATGACCGGTCACAAGGGTTTGTATACAACCCTGTGAATGATCATGTGATAGACATTGCAAACATAGCTCCAGCTGCTAGGGGCGTTTTCTGGGACCAGCATTTGGACAACAGGGGTTGCTTTGTAGTGTCTGACGACCATAATGTCCATGTCTATATGTATGTTTCAGATACAGTGGTAGGTGCCCTTGTAGAGGCTGTTCGTAAGATCAGCATCCCTTCAGGACAGCATCCACTACTACTGCATAATGGCAGCTTGACTTGTCAGACACAGAGTGGGAAAACAGCACTGCTACTAGTCACGGGAACAGAAGACAAGGGAAAGAGCACTGCTGCTCACCAACGAGAAGCACTTGCAGAATGCCTCAAATTGTGCAGGTTTAACAATGCCTGGCAAGTGTGTGAACATCTTAATTCAAAAAAGGAGTGGACTGAATTTGGGAACAGTGCCCTATTTAATTTAGACCTTGACTTAGCAATACGAATTTTCCGGCAAATCGGTGATGTTGGAATGGTGTGGTCACTGCGAGAGCTGTGTGAAATCGAGGACAAAAATCTTCTGGCAGCCTACCTAGCCATGTTCAAAGGAGACTTTGGGGTTGCACAAGAGCTCTTCCTGGCATCCAGCCAGCCAACAGCTGCCTTACAAATGCGCCGTGACCTGCTGCACTGGGAACAGGCATTGCAGCTTGCAAAGCGCCTGGCTCAGCAACAGATACCTTTCATTTCAAGAGAGTATGCACAGCAGCTTGAGCTTGCCAATGACAATGCCAATGCATTAACCTACTATGAGACTGGCATAACAAATGATCCACAGTACATAGACCATGATAAAGCTTGTCGTGCAGGCTTATCACGCACATCGCTTCGATGTGGAGACATTCGAAAAGGAGTCAAAGTTGCCAAAGAGCTGAACAGTAGAACACTATTGCGGGAGTGTGCGGAAATTCTTGAAAGCATGAAGCAAAACCAAGAGGCAGCTCCGCTTTATGAACAGGGAAACTAC
Organism: Dermacentor variabilis; assembly: GCF_050947875.1. Taxonomy (NCBI): domain Eukaryota; kingdom Metazoa; phylum Arthropoda; class Arachnida; order Ixodida; family Ixodidae; genus Dermacentor; species Dermacentor variabilis. The sequence continues at coordinate 37,562,489 of NW_027460280.1, read as the reverse complement.
TATGAGAAAGCCGCCAACCTTTACATAAAACTTAAAGATTGGAACAAGGTTGGTGAACTGCTCCAGTATATAACGTCACCCAAAATATATGCACAGTATGCTAAGGCTAAGGAAGCTGATGGACGGTTTGCAGAGGCAGCAAAAGCTTATGAGCAGGCACATGACATCGAAAATGTTGTTCGTATACAGTTGAATAACCTAAACAATCTGGAAGAGGCAGTACGGCTGGTTAAAGAGACAAGGTCAATGGAGGGTGCAAAACATGTGGCCAAGTTCTTTCAGAAGCTGGGAGACAGTGTATCTGCAATACAGTTTCTAGTGCTTTCAAAGTGCACAGATGAAGCTTTTCATCTAGCAAAAAGTTGCAAGCAGATGGATGCCTACGCTGCTGCCATTGGTGACAATGGGTCTCATGATGACTTCAACGGTATTGCTACTTACTATGAGGAAGAGCGCAATAACTTTGATGCTGGTAAGTTCTATCTTAAAGCTGGCCAGTACAAGCAAGCCATAAAGCTTCTTCTAAAGGCAACTACAAAAGATGACGATGAGCCAATCAACCTAATTGTTCAAGCTGCGGCAGCAGCTGCTGATGACCAGACAACCAGACAAGTAATTGAGTTTCTAATGGGTGAAACTGATGGAGTGCCGAAAGACTTCAAGCACCTCTTCAGGCTGTACATGGGACTTCGTCAATACAAGGAAGCAGGCAAAACTGCTGTTGTCATTGCACGTGAAGAGCAGAATGCCGGAAACTATCGGAATGCACATGATGTCCTACTGAGCATGTACCAGGAATTACGAAAGCAGCAGATCAAAGTTCCTGCTGAAATGCACCACAACCTGATGCTTCTTCATAGCTACATCCTGGTGAAGGTCCATCTTCGTCATGGCGGCCATATGCAGGCTGCTCGGCTGTTAGAGCGTGTGGCAAACAGCATCAGCCGTTTTCCATCACACACAGTTCCGATTCTGACTTCAGCTGTGGTAGAATGTCAGCGAGCTGGTCTCAAGAACTCGGCATTCACCTATGCCAGCACCCTGATGCGGCCCGAGTACCGTAGTCAGATCGACGCCAAGTATCGGAAGAAGGTATCTGGCATTGAAAGACAACACACATCAACATGCATGCTGCAAAGAACCTATGTCATCCTAATTAGCACATTTTAAGACATCCTTAATGCACAAATTACAAAATGAGCGGGAAATGGGCACAGGAAAGCTAGTAGAACAACTTTTCCTTTCATTTGATTTCTTTTATATCAGCTTCTGTGTGCCAGCTGGTTAGTTGTGATGATTTATAGTGCAATGTTCAACAAAAAATTGTCAGGTAAGAGCACCATATGATCAAAATAGGAACACTCGCCTAAGGTTGAAAGAAATAAACATAATTGATGTCTTAGGGCTGCTATGTGTCCCTTGCTCAAAATGAATAGCAACATGAGAGGCCCCAACTATTCATGCTTTAGATGGCACACTACATTCATTGTATATCTTGGGATATATGCTCCTTGTATATCCTGTATACCGTTTATTGTGTGAACTATCGATTGTATATACGACTCCAAGAGCAGTCATGAAGATGGGCACTTCTATGTCATTATTACACCAGCACAACCCCAGCCAATGATGTCGCTAGTGGATATGCTCTACCAAAGTGTTCATACTTGTGTTACCATTTTTTTTTGTCTACATTGTCTTGCCACAGTAGCATTGACCTCAATCTTTGCACAGTATCTTGTAGATTATGCCTGAACACCTCACTTCCAAAGGCCTTTCACTCATACGAGCTGTTGTGTTACTTTCTTTTTTGCACATGGGCGATTTTTGTACTGTATGTACATTCTTGTAACATTCTTGTAAGTGCCTTGCTGATACCTTGCATGTAGAGGGCCCTATGCATACTTCTGCTTCTCTTTTTCCTGTACTGTTTCACGGTTAGCAACAGAAGAGCACAGTTCTTGTGATTTCAGCAGCTTCAAAGGGTAGCCATTGTTTAACAGGTCCTTTTTTTACTATGGCTAGCTCTTCCTAACGTTTTCCAGGGTCAGAGCAGATGCAGAAAGCATGAGAGAAGAGTGCAGCAGCAATGGAGCACTTGTATTCCATAGGATGCACAGAGTCAGTCTCAAGTATTTGCCAGTGTGAGTCGGTTTCCTATACATACCGAGTGAAAGTCCCCTGGAAGTATGTCGTATGAGGATGTCGAGGAAGGCAATCTGTCTGATTACTTTCTTCCATGGTAAACTGAATGTTTTGTATGAAGCAGTCTAGATGTTCAAGGAAACAGAGTACATCTTGGTGACAGATCATGCAGAAACAATCGTTCATGTGTCCAACAAAAAGTTGCGGAGCCAACTTGTATGAAGCTAATCCAGAGTTTTCCAGTGATTCTAGGGCTGTGTTCGCACAGATGATTGGAACGAATGCGCCCATTGCTGTTCCAGTGTGTGTGACGGCAGTGAAGGGCCGCTCTCAAGAAGCTCCTTACAAGGCTGGACCGCATATTTCATGGGGATGCATGTGAACATAGACCCCACGTCAAAAGGGATCATCACCTTGTCATTGTTGACAAGGTGACGAAAAAAAACCCCCAAATTTTACCTACATGGTTTATAAGGTTCCCGCATCCCTATATGAGCGTCTTATTGAATTCGTCAGACTCTTCAGCTTCCCTTTAACACTGGCATCTCTTATGAGTTCAATGAAATTGGTTGAATCCTTGATTTAAGGGGTGCAGGACACGGTGCAAGTAGCCAGATAATTCGTACAGTGGAGAGCATGTGAAGTCTACTATTGGCCTTTGAGGAACACTGGACTTGTGAATCTTTAGCAAACTGTAAATTGCGTACGCCAAACTGTTGTGGCAGAGCAACTTGTAATATAAATGCCTGGTTTCTGTGGGCACAAATTTAAAGACTTCTGTGAGTAGCTTTAGTTGTTCAGATTCTGTCTTTGTAGGGTTCTGGCTCACCTTGATTTAGGTTGCTTTCTCTTTAAAGCAACAATGTCATCTTGGAAGTGTAGTTCAAGTGGACAAGAAAACTGTGGTGTTTCTTTTTACCAGGCACATATGGTGTAAAAATGGTATTGGTATGGTGTAATGGTAAATGGTATCGAAGTGTAATCTACAAGATACTGTGCAAAGATGGTGACACGATTTTGGTGAGACTGGCTGTTTTCAAAGAACAATTCTGCAACATCAGAATGACATCAGTAAAGGCAATGAAAGACCTAATGTATTGGTAGAGCATAACATAAACACAACACCGTCTTGGATTCTGCTGGCATATAATCATGACTGAGAAGTGTCCATCTTCACATCTGCTCCTAGAGTCACGTATCCAACCAACAATACATGTGATAAACCAGATGCTGGGTAATCTTCCTGACAGATATACCTGCACTCAGCACCACCCAACACATGGTTTGATACTCTTGCATCATTCTTCAGTATGAACAAGGGACCCTAAGTGCCCCAAAAACTTTAATTATATGTTTACTTTTTTCAGCCTCAGGAGAGTGCTTGTTTTATTTCAATCTTGTGATGCTATGCATGCAGGGAGGGCACTGCTTGCGGCCAATGATGTAAAGCAAAAAAGAATGAAACTTGAATAGAGTACTGGAATCACTGTAGCATACTTGCTCCAATCTTTGCTATAAGGCTAACAAAAGGAGCAAACGGCTATTAATACCAGTCCACTGTGTAAGTGGGAATCCCACATTTAAAAAAGAAAACTCAATAACAACCTCACCAGAAACTGCATTTCTACAAAGAAAGGCTCCGTCTTAGCTGTTTTTTGTAACTGTATGGCTGCAAAAGGTAAATGTTAACTTTATAATTGCAAAGATATTAAGGGTTGCTAGGGCCTAGTTGGGCTGCTTATTAAACCAGCTTTTTGACCTGGCAATTATTTCTACAGTGCACTTGGAATAAAAAAAAGTGATATTTGGTGTAAAATAATATTGCCCTGCTGATGAATGCATAGATATGTAATTTTACTATGTGCTCTTCATGGTAGAAAATAGTAGCGAGGGAATTGTGTTAGATGGAAATGTTGACACCACAGGGGGTACGTTTCTGGGATATTGTAACAGAAAAGATATTAACAAATGACGTAGTGGAGAGTTTCTGATGTACACTGTGGACATATCTCGGTTGAAAGTCGGGACAAAAAGGTGACACTAAACATTTAAAACAGGGGGCACTAAGCAGATGAATATTGTCGAGCGCTTTTTGTGTATTTTACTGTGTAACAAAACATAAAGGCAACTGTGTGCATGGACAAAACTTTTGCTGGGCCATGTCTCCCACATATGCTGTAATATTGGAGGCCACCAAAGCGTTATAGGGCAATAGGAACAATCCTTCCCAATTATTATTCTTTTTTTATTGGTAGTACAGAAGAAAACCTTGCACAGCAGCCAGCAAATTATTGCTGACATGCAGAGTGGCCTTTTAAACTTTTGACACAGTGTTTAGGCCTTGGTAGCTGATAGCACAGCGAACTCAATAATTTGAACCTAATGGGACATGCAAATATTGGTTGGAATCATGCAATATTTAATTTAAAAGTGTTTAAAAAGCATGTGTGCCTTCTAGGACTTGCAAAAGGCGGTTTAGGTTAAATGATGCTGAATTAATGAAACTGTCTGTATTCAATGTTTAGCATGCTTCACATAAGCATTTCCGGTAAACATTACAGCTGCATAAGCTGCAGTTTCCGGGAAGCGCGAGCAGCAGAACAGGATAGTTGAATGCTATTACGTTCCACTCTTAAAAGGCGAAGCTTAAGCGTCCTACAAGCTTCTTCCTCTTCCGAAACACTGGCATGACTTCTCTGTCCCAGAAACAGCAATCCTAGCATCATAGTTTCCTACAAATATTACTGAAGCAAACCCTGGTGCTGCACCATGGGAATGATTACTGGTATCTAGGATTTGTCTAATCATTGTGCTCCTGGCTTCAGATGTTCTTGTAACATTATTTATTATGCTTTATCTTTCTCAATTTTCAAGCAATCATAGTTTTCTACACACAGTAAGACAATAATTATCTGTGAACATGCATAATCATTACAAATTGTTGCATCTGTAATGCAATATTTTGTTGAAAATGATCAATTTTCAAAGCTGTTTGAAGCCAGAAGGATGAAGTTTAAGCAAATTCATGCATGTATGTATGTCATTTTTATGCTGGCTGAACTGTCGTACTTGCAGCTCTTGTAGACACTAGCACCAGTGTTTCCTCAAGGTATCAAAATGACTTGATAGACAAACTCAACAGTTAAGAGGAAGCTTCAACTCGAGGCCAACTTCGATGTCACCTATTCAGATACATGTAATATGCAGAAATGATTTAATGAGATAACCCTTGGCCAGATTTGAATGAAATTTGTTGCATTTGAGAGGGAAAGTTAAATTCTAGTGACTTTAGGAAGCAGGATTTTGATTTAGGGCCTGAAAGATTTCACAAACATTGCCAAAAGCCAGTAAGGTCCAAAAAATTTAGAAACATCAAGTTTACAGATCTGTAACTAAGGGCAAAAAAAAAAAAGAAGATATTGCAGTTCAGGTAAACATCATCAGTTAAGACATGTACAGTGGACAGATTTGATATATGAATTTACAGTTTACATGAGTTTGTTACAATGTTTACGTGGGCGCAGATGAGTTTTGTGTCTTCTTTCTTTTTTTACCTCAGTGCTCTCTTCAGCTGATAGTCGGCGTTCGTGTTGTCCGCTTCTCTACTCTTGTGTTCTGTCTGCACGCCTCACCTCTTTTTTGCATAATGAATCCTTACCAACTAGCTCAGCTTTCTGTCGTTCTGAGCTAAAGCTTCCTCTCAATCAGCACTAAGTGTGCATTGTTTGGACTATAGTAAACACATCTTTTTCTTCTGTCTTCAAAGGTGGAAGCCATAGTGCGCAAGCCCCACCGGGAGCAAGAAGAAGCAGCTCATTCGCCCTGCCCTTTCTGCAACTTCAGCCTGGCTGAAATGGAGTTGCTCTGCTCCCAGTGCACAGCTAACCTGCCATTCTGTCTGGCAACGGGCAAGCACATTGTGAAAGATGACTTCACACAATGTCCAAGGTGCCACTTCCCTGCCATCCACACACAGTTCTGTGACCTGCTTGCATTGGAGACAAACTGCCCCATGTGCCTTGAGCCAGTGTCTGCCGACCAATTGCAGCTTGGACAGTTCGAGCCACAGGTACATGCAGACACAGAGGAGTAGTATCAAAATCAAGCAGTTTACAAAGGCTTAAGAGTCAATTGTTAAAGGAGCAAAGAGAACAAATTTGTGCCCGATTTGTTTTGCTTTGACCCTTGACACTGGAACTACAAATGAGAGGCAAAATATTTGTGTCCCTTTAGCTTTCGTTCAGCATGTGTAATCAAATGGTATGAATAGTTCTTGTAAAGAGCAAATAAAAAAAATTTTAAAAATAAAGGTTATGTCGGAAATATAATTCGATGACATGCTGTTTATGCTGTGAAAAATATTTATTTTTAGCTACCAGAACACTTCAAGCAATCAAAACCTTAATGTTTTAAGTACACAGTACCACTCTACTTCTCTCTAGTTGCCGCCTTGCATTGACAGCTGTCAAATTTATCGATAAACCCCTACATTACACTTGGGTGACACTTCAAAAACACGTTGCTGACGCAGTCTTCTTGCAGCGTCGGCCAACTCTTGCTGGTGGTGGCAGCGCGTGCCTGGCTTCACGTACTCGTTTAAGGCGCGATTACACTGAGCCTATACGAGACCGACAAGACGCTGACGCCGACGATTGCCCGACTATTCAGCACTGTGTCACTGATCATACTAGGCCGACAATGACACAACCGACGGGTGCGAGTTGATTGCTCCACCGAACCTTACGCGATCGGCCGTCCAATCGACAATGTGATAGCTGCAGTTCACTCACTTGTAAATATAATTATTCGTGCTCAAAATGCGTCGACATGCCTTTGAAGTTGAAATGCACGAGCTTCAGTCCTCTCAAGCCGTGCACGTGAAGTTTGAGTCAATGTTGATCCTGCTTAGCGAAGTTTGGGTTAGGCCTGACCCCGTTGAGTTCGTGCACCTGCTACCGATGGACCTGAACTTAAAAATTAAGCAGTCAGGACGAAGGAAACCGCTCTTATAGTTCAGTTGTGGCCCTATAGCGATATGATAACTAGTCTTCACTTCGCACGGCACGTACCAAATAAGCGGCAAGCGGAAAAACAGCACTGCAGTGTGCCAACATCTTGTACTTTCATCACCGTTCCCGAACGCTGCCGGTCGCATTCCCGTACATGGTGGGTCTGTGTGTGTTGGTATGCTGACACATTTCTTAATTGGACAGAAGCACTGTTTACCTCTCTGTTAAACGGGAAAGAAGAGACAGTGCATTCGCTACAGCAGCATAAGCTCTCTCAGTAACCAACCAACGGTGTCAGCGATGGCATCCGCGTTTTCGCGAGGGAACTACACGGCCTATAAGTGGGGGCTTATGCCGCGCGCAGTTTTCTCTAATAATACTTTATGGCATGCGCAAACTGTAAGTGTGATGAAGTTAAAGAAAAGCGAGAATCAGTAGTAACAGCCCATAATATATATGTGTCTGGATCATAGTTGTAGTAGTTTAAGTGGCTCGGCTGCTCATGTTGAGTCTTCTCGAGGAACAACAACGCGGCTCTGTGCAGATGTGTATGTTTCATTACGTTTTGAGATTATTTCACATCAGCGATGGGCCATTTCTACAATATCTGAAGCTAACAGCGATCTGAAGCTGCAGATGTAGATGTAAACAAATTCAGGGCTTTGGCAAATCTGACGTGGAAGGCTGCGCTCGAAGGCTGCTTGAATATGCAATATGTTTAGTGAATGTCTAAAAGAAATACAAAAAGCGATGTGCAAACACAGACATCAGCGACAATGAACTCCAAGGCAGCCGCGTCGGCAGACGGAACTCAGTGTGCCTTTATTGGCCGCGCTGTTAGCACAACAGCGTGCTCGGGCCTATTCACCCAGCACAGTTGATGGGTGAACAACATGCTGCCCCGGAGAAACCATTAATAATTAATTGGGATACGTGAAACGCACAACCGACGCACACTCAACATGGGTGCAGGTGTACAAATCAACCGGCGAAATCCCCGGCACCCTTCCAAAACGTTTCCAGAGGCGTGCTTCAGAGGGCAGCACAGGAACATGAAAGAGGCGGATTCCACGTGATTGGCGGTTGGCCAAGGTTGTACCAATATTAAAATCTGGCGATCATTCCTCACCACTCAATTATCGACCCATTTCACTAACTAGCCCAGTTTGTAAACTCCTTGAAAACATGATTCATTCACAAATAATTAACTATTTAGAATAACACATCATTTTTAAATACCAACATGGCTTTCGCAAAGGCTACTCGTGCGAAACGCAACTTGCTGGATTCATTCACGATCTGCATTCATCTGTTGATGCCGGTATTCGACTCCATATTTTTAGATTTTTCTAAAGTTTTCGATAGGATACCTCACAATCGGTTATTAGGCAAATTAACACTGCTAAATATTCACCCTCTTGTTATTGCATGGGTTAAAGATTTTCTCTCTTCCAGGTATCAGTTCACCATTGCTAATATGCAACCATAATTCATTCTTCAGCCAAGTACACTCCAGCGTCCCACAAGGGAGGGAGCATGGTGGGCGCTTTGCTTTTTCCAATATTTATTAACGATTTACCTAACTCCATTTCTTCCCAAATCAGACTTTTTGCTGACGATTGTGTAATTTACTGCCAAATTCATTCTAACGATGATCGCTTAGCCCTACAATCTGACCTCGATTCAGTAACAGCATGGTGCTCTGCCTGGCTCATACAACTTAACCTATCGAAAACAAAATTTGTCTTTTCTAACCGTCAGTCTCGAACCGAAACCATGTACACCTTAATGCTACAGTCGAATCGGTAAATACATACAAGTACCTAGGCCTTCACGTTCATTCAGACTTAACATGGAACTATCATTGGAACTATCACATTAACCTTATTCTTGCATCCGCTAATCGGTCATTAGGTCTCCTAAAACATAGCTTGAAGCATGCTCCTTCTCATCTCCGATTACGGGCCTTCTGTACACTAATTAGACCTAAAATTGAATATGCTTCGGTTATTTGGGACCCTCATCAATCATATTAATAAATAACATTGAATCATTGCAGAACTGCGCAGTCCGTTTTATTTACTCCAATTACTCACGTCATACCAGCATCAACAGCATTAAAGAAACGTGCAGGCCTGCAAGAACTATGTGACCGCCAAAAAGCTGCACGTTTATCACTTTTTCATAAGCTGTATCATCACTCAACACTTCATAATGACTTTTTTCGTGTGCCTTTTTCCATCTTTGACTGACAAAACCATCCAAGTAAGGTTTAGTACTTATCACGTCGTATATTTAACTACACACATTCTTTCATACCACGCACCATAACTGACTGGAATGCTCTGCCTCAACGTGTTGCTACAGCCACTGATCCCGATAAGTTTTGCAATCTGCTGTCTGCCTTAACTACTGCTTAACATCGTGCATATATTATCTAACGTTTGAACTGTTTCTTTTTACTTTATATTTCTTATAATGTAGACCTTGTTGTTTTATTTCATTTTATGCTGTTTGGAAGATGTATAATTGGTATAAGTTTTGACTACTGCCTTGTTCATGTTATTGCTTCTTTTTCTTTGTGCTTATCGGAATTAACAGTATTTGGTACTTATATACTAATGTCTCATGATGTGTGCTAAACTTCTTTTTTTTTCAGTGGGTTTGTGGTGTATTGTATTTTTTTATCATTGCCTGTACCCCCTCCCCCCCTCACCCCTATGTAACACCCTCAGCTGTGAGGGCCTTTATTCTGTATAAATAAAAAAATATAAATAAAATAAATAAATAGCCGAACTTGGGGCTGTAAGCATCATAGCGCACCGATAATTCTAGGCTGCATGCACAGCTGTTGATAAGCTCTACTTTTTATGCGACACACCTGGCCAAGCAATATTTTGTCTTCAGCTGTACACAGACATACATATACATGTGTCGTATAACAAGCACGTGCCCAGGATTTTCTTTCAAGGGGGGGGGGGGGGAGTACCTCTACTAGTATGACTGTGAATAACGCCCACCATTTGCCACAAAGACATGTAAACCCGCAAAAAAGAAATGAAATAGGGTGTATCTCACAGGTACGCCTGTGAGATACACCTCTTCTTGGTAGTGCCTAAATTTAGGCAAACTGCAAAAAAGAAGGACGACGACAGAAAGGAATGAAGCGCTGTGTCTTCGTTTCTTTCTGTCGTCGTCGTGCTTTTTTTGCACTTTGCCTCAACTTAAACCTCTCCTTTACTTGGCAAACAAGGAACCATGTCAAATGGACTTGCGTAGGAAAGAAGCACAGGAAGAACACTGCAAAGAACAAGTAAACAAGCGAAAGTGTAAAATAAAAATTACTACAGTATAATACAAATGAAAAAAGAACAGCAGTTGACAGCCAAGGCACACGGACCACGCAGGGTTGTGTTACTCCACCAGCCAATCACAAAAGCAAACAAAATCGTCATCATGAGGCCTTTTCAAAATGGCGTCACACTTGATACCTCCGCAGCGTCTGCTGTTCTTGAAGAGTCTTTTCATCGGCAGAAGCAATGAGGTGTGCAACAGGCACGAACAAAGTGTATGGAGTCTGAGCATTTAACTCTTCAAAAGTCTGCGGTACAGTTCATTTCACTACTGAACCCGTTTTACTCATGAAACTTCACTGCCAACTGAAGTGAAACTTGACAATATATAGTTGCAGTGAAGCAAGCATTTTATTTCAGTTTAATAAAGAATTAGGCTTTCGCCATTACACTATAATAGGCAAGGGAAAACGTATAAAATTACGCGCTAATAATTTTTGTTTTTGTGGCTACCGCCTCATTTGGGTAACAGGAAAAATTTGAAGTACGAATTATTTGCAGCCTTGCAGAGGAGCAGTGGCTGGCAGTTATGAGGGCATGGGCATGGGGTCTGCTTCACTGCAGACTTAAGTTGTGTGCGACTATAGAAGCGTTTTCTGAATTAGCTCTGGAAGAGTTATAAATATATATTTGTGGAACAATAAAATTTCTTTTGGATCCCTTGTTTTCTGCTCTACCAAGTTAAGTGCCAAGATCGACTCGTATTGTTATTTGGGAAGTTGCGTAACGATGCGGGGCCACCAGTCCTGCACAACCGCGTAGAGCGCAGGACGGTGCAGTTCTAGACCTACTGTGCCCAAAGTGGATGGTTAGAAAAACACCCACATAAGCACATCACAGAAGTGGCTACGTCAGGCAGCTCGACCGATAACCGTAGAAGGGTCATTCAAAACACACGGAATTGTTCTCCACTTCCGGCGGTGTTTTCTCGTCCTTTTTATATAAAAAGATGTTGATCCATAAATATTTTCACAAACAACGCTTGTAATTTGTTAATTTTCGCTTTTCCTTCCTGTCTAGCTGTTGCCTCGGCATTCTCCCTCAGTAGATCGCTTAATTTCTCAACTCCTTGCAACTCTTGTTTCCAGTTGCCAATTTTGCATGAAAAGTGTTGCACAATTAGGGAAAAACCAGATGAGGTAACGGGAGACAGCCATATTGCTTATGGGTTTAAGGGTTATTGCAGGGTTTGATGATGGATGCTATCTCGCATTATTTTATTTTCCACCTTATCTAACCCATATTACGAGTATATAGTTTCGAGGATCTGCCAGCATCGTGGCGAGCTGTCACTCGAGGAAATAATGAAGCAAAAGGAAAAGTTAAACGCAACTGGCGTTTTCTCCGGTCGCAACTTGTTCCACGAGCATATGGATCAGCTGACCACGAACTGAATACCTTTCCTGGTCCCTGGATCAGTCTAAACAAGGAAGGTTCAACTAACGAAGCAACAGCGATGTGCGTGACTGTTGAGTAGATGCTGACAACTAAACACATCTCGAGTTAATCGCGCGGGCACCAAATCGATGAGAAAACTGGCCTTCACACCCCAGGAGATGCCGATAACTACCGCCATCCAAACGGAGTGAAAAAGGCAGCAAAATGTTGACTGCTGAATAGCTGTCAAGTCTCAACATTGATTCAGAATGTGTGTGAGGAGTGGTGGCTTGGGCGGAGAGGGGTATGCCGCATAATTTTTTTTTGGGGGGGGGGGAGGCGGGGGGAACCTCCCTGTGGGTATGTGCCTATTGTATACATTTGTACATTGAAACTTCCATAATACACACCAGACAATCAATGCTCATTTGGCCTTAATGAAGCCTGCCTGCCTGCACCATAGGAGTGCGTGGTGGCCATAATTTGTTGGGACTGAATGCAGGTGAGCAGGTGGCCCAAATGCTGAGTATCATAAATTTATGGAATACTATAAGAACAGCAATAGTGGCAGCACAAACAATTGTTAGAGTTTACATTCTGTATGGCCACGTCTGTAATTAAGGAATATGGCAAATTTTCATGAACAGTGAATTGTTTATGCCCAAGCCAATGCACGTGATCAAAGCTTTTGCATGGAGTCCGTTGTCCTCAACGTGGCCAGCAACAACAATTGTAAGTTTTTTAATTGACTGTCACTGATGATGCTGCACCCTGAAGTTGGTGCTACTAAATATAATACTTGCATTCACACATCAAAGCTCCTCCTCGACACCAGTGAGTAGAAGGCAGTGCTGCCCCTTGAATTAACTGCACTTTTACACGCTCCACTGCAATTAAACAGCATTGCTTGGAACCCATGCCACGAGGATTTGTCTGTGCAATGCCCCTCTACCACATTGCCTTTCAGCAGATGCTGAATGCGCATGTTTATGAAATAATAGGTCAAAAATAAGTGAGAAGCATTACTAAAATACAGTGGCCGCTTTCCCAAAGGGTAGCACTGCCTTCCACTCTGGAACATCAGAGCTATAGGAGAAGATTTGCTGATGATGACTGTTCATGTGGAGCATGCGGAAATAGCACACAAACCATTGAGAGTGTCGTTAGCAGGTCGCAGTATCCATCCAGAGGTAAACATGTGGGCATAATTACCCTGCGCAAGACCTTGGCTGTAAATATGAGCGAGAATGAATAGTGATGGAAACCAGTAAAAGATGGCTGGAAGTGGTGTAAAGGTAGGAATGAAAGAAAAATTAGTTATGTTATAAAAGTACTTTATCGAGGGTTTGTTAGTAAGAAACACATATCTTAAAGGGACACTAAAGCAAAACAATAAATAAGTTTAGACTAATGAAGCATTGTTTGAGAACCCTGCAGGCAGTCATTTAAAAAAAATAGTTTGATTATTAGATGAGAAAATGATGGTCCAAGTATCAGTATTTGAATTTCGCGCCGAAACCCCAGCGCCGGTACGTCAGCGTGACGTCAGGGATTCCAAAGTATCTTTTCGCATTTGGGCCGCGTTCGCCGAATAATGGTTCCCGAAACTTGCCACATTTAATACTTGGTTCCTTTAGAACACAATGTAGTCAATCTGTATCACTATATATAATTAGTAGGCCCTAGAAGATGCCATCAAAATCCAAGACGTCACAGCCCCCAGGTGCGGGAACTTAGGTAGGCGTTGCCACCCGTATTTCATTCTTGCGCTTTTCCTGGCTTACCAAACGTCTTATCATTGTAAGAGTGGTGTTTTTGGTGTTGTAGAACGGAAATTTACTGATGCAGAAGAAATCATTTTTCACTTTAGTGTCCCTTTAAGGGTAGAGGATATATGCAGCAGAAAGGTAAAAAGAATGAGCTTGGTGGTACAAGCCACCATACTATTTAAAAATGGGGATGCTCAGAAAATCCATCCATACAGCCAAGGTGGCGCTGAGTGGAGAAATGTCCCACAATGAAAGTGAAGGTAAGTGGTAGGTAAGCCTCAGCATCACTTATTATATATATATATATATAAGTGACAGTCTGCTAAGATTCAGTAGTTGAACAAACCTTGGTGGTGGATGAGGAACATCCTTTCTGCCACAGGCGCCACATACTCATGACGCCTGTGGCAGAAATAATGTTCCACATCTGCCGCCAAGGTTTGTAAGTGGTGGCACTGGCTAACACTCCCAAGGTTAGTTATAGTAGTAAAACATGAATACCCATGAAAGTAGATGGGAAAATGGCGCCACTGTAGCTCAATTGGTTAGAGCATCGCACACATAATGTGAAGATGTGGGATCGTTCCTCACCTGCGGAAAGTTGTTTTTCATTCACTTTCATTGCCATTAATTTATAATTTCTTTAATTCAATTAGTAAGTACAAGCAAATCCTCCAAGTTGTCCTTGGTGCCTTTGTTTGTTGGTTTCTCATGATTTTATATATATATATATATATATATATATATATATATATATATATATATATATATATATATATATATATATATATACACACACACACACACACACACACACACACACACACACACACACACACACACACACACACACACACACACACTGTCCCAGCTAACTTGGACCAAGGTTTTGAAAAAACCTATGCATTCCTCAGAACAGAAATTGCGTGGATGTTGTTAGCGTTTATCTAAACTTACAGTACCATTTCTTTGCTCGTCTTTTTTTTGAGTAATTAGCTGAGACAAATTAATTACCTTTTTAATATAGCTTAAACGTTCAGGTGTCAATAGCAAAGTTGTGGAGCTCCACAAATATTGCCCAACCCAGGCACTTCCAATGAGATAAGACTTCGCGTGGCCATTTTTATTCGGGAAAAACGAAAGCCCGCGGAGTTTAAAAAATACCATGTGACAGCGCACTCCGTGCGCCCGAATGCGCCACTATTACAGCGATCTCCACAGTGCTTTGAAAAGAACATCGCTCGCTTTGCGCCTTTCGTGCTGCCCACGACAGAGCTTTTCATTGTGCTTGGTTCCAAGATAAACGCCAGCGGGTTCGGGCGGCAGTTGAAATACAGCGCGGCTCCGGTTTCTGTGGCGATATGCATAGCATATCAAATATAACATTACACTGATCATTGTCAACAATATTCTGTCTAACAAAAAAAACCCACCCCTTATGTAATACCTCCTCGGGGGTCCTTAAGGAAATAAAAATGAAAATTAATGAAAATGAAAATGATAATTGCACTCTCATGCTAGCAGAATGCATGCGGAGGAAAAATAACAAGCCCATGAGTTCGAATTTGGGAGCAAGACCCCAACAAGCAAACATGCATTATAACAAGCTTGATAACGTCGAGTGAATTACGCTGGTTGTTACAAAAGAAATTGTAAACTGACATGGAAGGTTGCTTTTTAGCTTCCTGTCCATTCCTTGTCGGCAGATAATTTGTAATTTCATATTACTTATGTGCCTTTTCCACATTGTACAAAAGTTTCACACAGATGGCCCTTTTCATGGATAGTGGTTGTAGGGATTTATTCGCTGTGATGTCTGCCTAATGAATGTGTTCAAACAAGTCGCCCTCTGCCATAACGCCGTATTGGCACCTTTTCAACACGTCCGGTGTAGCTCTTTTGATGATGCAAGACGGTATCTCGCTGCAGGCCTCGGCAATCTCTGCCTTTAGCGCTTCTGGTGTAGTTGTAGGTTTGCGGTACCCTCGGTCTTTCACATGTCCCCACAAGAAGTCAAGAGGTGCCAAGTCCGGTGACCTTGCAGGCCATGCCACCGGTCCATTATGCCCGACCCACTGGCGTTTGAAGGCTTTGTCAAGCCAGGCTCGGGCAAGGCTGCTGCTGTGAGCTGGTGCACCCTCGTGCCGATACCAAGTTCGCTTTAAAAATGCAAAAAGAAGATCACAGCGAAAATATTTGAAGGCTTTGTCAAGCCAGGCTCGGGCAAGGCTGCTGCTGTGAGCTGGTGCACCCTCGTGCCGATACCAAGTTCGCTTTAAAAATGCAAAAAGAAGATCACAGCGAAAATATTTGACTGGGCCTTCCAAGATGTCTTTCACATACTGCTGAGCAGTGAGCATGTGGTCAAAAATTATTCCATCAAAGAAATCGCACCACACACTGAATGACCATTGTTACTGGTGTCTGGTCTGTGCCACCCAATGCAGGTTCGTATCACTCCAGTAATGCACATTATGGATGTTGACTTGAGAATTTCTGGAGAAAGTTGCCTCATCTGTCCAGAGACCTTTGTCAACAAAATCCGGTGTTTCGTCACTGTTCACGAGGATCCAGTTTGAGAAATCAAGCCCCCATTGAAAGTCTCTTTCTTGCAGCTTTTGATGCAGTTGGGTGAAAGGGATGCATTTCAGCATTCCTAAGAACTCTTGACACTGAAGACTCTGAAATGCCGACCTCACCACTCACATCACCCACGCTGGAATGAGGGTTTGCAGTCATGAAAGCCAAAATGTCTCCTTCAGCCGCTTCCCTGATGGTCCCCTTTCTGTGTCGCGTCTTCTTGAAGCTACCCGTTTCTTTCAGTGTCAAGTAACTCCTCATAATTGTGTTCGCGCTAGATCTTCCCCCACATTGCCAATTTTGGTATGCCTTGGCAGCTTTTCTCTTGTCGCCCCATGCCGCTCCCAAGGCTAGGACCATGTTCGCCTTCTGCTCACTTGAGTACAACATGCTTTAGGCATTGCGAACAAGTTCTTCGAAACGGTTGCATGGCATGACAACACGAGTAATTGACAGTCGAGCTCACATGCATCTAGCCGCTGGCACAGCTTGGAAGAAAAGCAGCGATGTAAGAAATGTTCTCTCTCGCACAGGTTCCAGATGTATGATGCATGTTTTGTGTGTATTTTTTTCTATTCCGCATTGACTTGAACGCTGGAAAAAAATTGCTCTTCTCGTCATATCGGAATAAACGGCTGATGACGGCGCATTCTTCGGCAACAGGCGTGAGTCTCTGCTGACGAAGCGTTTTTTCAGAGCGCTGTCGCCAGCCGCTGCCAGTAATGTCAGAGCCGAGCAAAAGTTGAAGCCCTTTCTCGTAAATGAAGGGAAGGCGCGGCACTGGCGATGTTTTTACAAATAACTCATGACAGCGCTGCAACTGCGGCACATTCGGACCCACAGAGCGCACTGTCATGTGATTTTTTTAAATCTTCGCAGGCTTTCCTTTTTCCCAAATAAAAATGGCCACGCTAAGTCTATCTCGTTGGAATTACCTGGGTAGGGCAATATTTGTGAAGCTCCACAACTTTCTTATTGACGCCTGAATGTTTCTAACTATATTTAAAAAGTTAATTTATCTCGGCTAATTACTAAAAAAATAATGACGAGCAAAAAAAAAAAAGGTACTGTAAATTTAGATGAACGCTAACAACATCCACGCGATTTCTGTTCTGAAGAATGCATAGGTTTTTTCAAAATCTTGATCCAAGTTAGCTGGGACACCCTGTATATATATTTGTACAGTTCTCGTGCACACATGTTTTTGTTGACCCTCTTTGTATGTTGAAGCACCTTGTCTATGTGTTCACTGACTATATTCACACACATTTTCACACTTCTCTTGTTTGTATTTGCCTTGTCTTTAAACTGCCGTTGTTGTCCTCTCATGTGTATTCGGCGACAACAGCGGCAGTTTATATTATATATCAGTAATGCGCATGACTAGTGCAATTACGAAACACTTCTTTTTTAACATTTAACGACACCTGTTAAGCTCGATCAGGTGACATAGCGGAAAGCGCTCCGATACTACTGTGTGAAACTGTCTTATTTAATAAATTTAGTTGGAGTTCGTACAGCAGTCAGAACGATGCATTGTACACAGTACTGGGTGTACAAGGTATTTGAGGAGATGACTTCAAATAGTCGTACACATTAACATTCTCATTTATATCTGTCTAAGCTCCTAACCTTGTCTTTACCATACCCCTCTGTCACCTATGTAGTGGACTTATTCAAGGGCAACCTTGAATAAGGCAACCTTAGTTGCCTTACATGACAACCATAATGATTTTGAGATTGCCACCTTCTTGAATGCTGGCAAATCCTTTCTTTTAGAGGTGAGGCAACAATTTATACCCAATTACCATGTGGGACAAAGAAGAGCAAGTGGTGCCAGTGGTGAGACATCATTCAGGCATTTCATTTTTGCAGCAGGTGGAAGACATGACGACTAAGAATTTGCTTAAAAGATACTGACAGGCTAGTTGGTGAGCCATAATATTGAAGCAGCGCACTTACATTTGACACGTAGACGCACACATAGAAAGGACATACACAGGTGCTGGACTGCAGCTACTGCTTTTTTGCTCAAAGACTCGCCTTCTGTAGTGTCCCCTTGAAAAGCGCACATGCTTTGATGGCAGTGAGGCATCAACAAGACCTAGAGTAAAACACACACACGTACACAAAAACAAAGATGATCATCTTTGTTTTGTGATCATCAGAGCATGTGCGCTTCTCAAGGGACACTACAAAAGGCAGGTCTTTGAGCAATAAACCGGTAGTTGAAGTCCAGCGCCTGTGTGTGTCCTTTCTATGTGAGCATGTACGTGTCAGATGTAAATACGCTGCTTCAATATCATGAGTAAGAACACTGAAAAGCAAATTATGGCCATTGGGGAGAGTCAACAGCCAAGCTTTCTTTGCCCAGTGTCATACAGTGCTACTTATAAGTGATTGATTAGCTTGCTCCCACAGGGCCTGCACACTCCAAGAGTGGCTGGCTGTCAACTTCTGCGGTGATGTCACCTGAAATGTGGTGTCCTAGTTCCCATATACACTTGCTACACTGCTATTAAAGGGGGCTGTCATTGAGAGGGAGATTAACAAACAGCCACACCATAACTCGTTAAAGGCTGCCATTGCGGAAGCACTACCCAGCATCAACACACACTATCTTATAGAGAATGCAGCCAGTTACAGAAGCCGAATTCAATCAATAATTGAGGCTGAAGATGGTTTTATTCAATACTCTTAGAAATTAGAATCTTAGAAAAATTAGGGATGGCAACTACTTGAAGTTTTGAATATGAAGACAATATTTTGCGCTAACTACTCATATTTGAAAAGGAACATCGGGGCATATTCGGCAATGAGCTGATGGATATGGCAGCCAACGCTGTGGCAACGTCAGGTATAGACAGACGGTCGCACCGCTCATTCAGGGTGGTGCGCGCTGCGTTTTCAGCAGCGCAAAATCAGAGTCCTTGGCATGCTCATTGAGAGCAACGGCTCTAACGCCGTGACAGTGGAGAAGATTGTGGCAAAGTCGAATAATGCCATGAATCTTGTATGACGCGTAGCAAATAGACAACACAGTCTTAAGGAAGAAAATTTCCTCACGCTAACACACGCCTTCGCGCTATGCCACTTCATGTACAAGGCGGCCATGCACAGATGAAAGGTAGCAAAGAAGGACAAACTCAATGCGCAACTGAGGAAGCTAGTCAAACTAGCGCTGGAAATCCCCAAGAGTACCGGGACAGAGCTCCTGCTGCAACTGGGGGTACACAATACCACTTGAAGAAATCGCCGAAGCTCAAGAACGCGCTCAATTGACAAGACTCTCTGGCACCAAACTGGGTAGAGAAATCCTAGCCAAACTAGGTCATGACACCACAGCAATCGAGAATCTATACCAAAGCGTTCCGACGGACACACGCAACTCCTACATGGTTCGCCCACTCCCGCGGAACATGAACCCCGTGCACCATCAACCCAGAAGGCTGGCAGGCGGATCGTTCATCCTGCGCGAAATACGTGATAAGAAGATCCTAGCCTGTTTCTTAGACATGGCACAGTACCCATCCAGGAAGGCCTTCGTTGCCACCCCAGTCAATAAGCAAGGTCAAGTCACAATCGCTCTCACAGTCAAGACCCACAAGTCCGAGATAGCAGAACAGGTTGCCATCGCACTTGTGCTCACAGACCCGACCACCACCATGTCTACAGCGATTCACGCTCGGCCATTAAAGCCTTTCAGAAAGGCGCCGTTGCAAGACAAGCACTACAAATAGTCTGCAGCGTCACACCACCTGCTGGTTCCCGGCACACCTTGGAGAGATCGAGGACGCCCCGTCCCCCAATCTCAATGAGATGGCTCACAGGAGCGCGCAAGACCTAACCCTCCACGACGCCACCTATTCTGGTCGTGACCATCCCAGCAAGAATCGGGACCCTCCCTCCACATACGAGATCACAAAGCACTCTTATCTAGACCACAGAATATACAGCCCACCTCACAATACGCTCACCAGGCCTCAACCCCTCTCATTCAGAATGCTTCAAACCAACATGTACCCCACGCAGAACAGACTACATCACTACATGCCTGAGCTATACACAACATCATATTGTAAAAATTACCTTCGCACACTAGATGTACATCACTTGCTCTGGCCATGTGGTCGGAGCCACGCAAACAAGAATCAAGACTCCGCCACGCAACAAGAAGCATTACGCAGCACGGACCTGGTGGAGCAGCTCTGGGCTGCCCAGCGAGTCCATGAGGGAGTTAAAACTCCGGTCCCAACGTGGGAGTGGCCCGTTCTATGGGGCCTTGCGCCCCGTAGCTTGCAGGACCTTTCAGTAAAGTTATTCCATCCATCCATCTATATTCAGGATTTTCAAATATTGAAACTAACTAAACATTCTGAAGCAACCAACTGTTAAAGCCTTGTTACTGTTCTTTGTCCGCTAAACAAAGTATCGCAAATTCTCAGAAGTGAGACGACAAAAGCTTTCCAAGCAATGCATAAACAAAATGGGTAATGCAAGATTTGTTTTCTGTTTCATGGTGGAAGCCAATATGACAGCCTGCAATTTTTGTATTGTAGTTTGTCGTTAAATGTTTTTAGCAGCCTAGTCATGTAGCAGTTTTATCTTTTATGCTACAACCAGTGATGTTTTCCTTGCAATGGGCCTTTTTACTTGTGTTTATGGTATACAAATCATTCAGCAGCTTCTTTTTTTTTTTTTAAACAACAGACCTGTATGTTTCAAGATTCATTTATTTCTCCAAGAGAAAAAGGCCCGGGACAAAAAGCTGCCTTGAAGCAGCTTAATGGGGCCCGGCTAGGATCCTGGAATTTTTTTGCGCCCGTCGACAGAAAACTATAAACATTAATGGCTCATACCCATGCAAGCACTCATACCCCGTAAGCAAGCAAAACGGCAATAGCTAATAACCCCGTAAGGCAGAGGCTACAAGCACGCAATGTGAAACAAACAGTGCTTACCTACGTTCTTTGGAATCACGCATACAACACACAACAAACTGTCATCATCAATGGTTCATACCCCCGTAAGCTACGTCTATACCCCTGTAAGGCAGAGGCTACAAGCACTTGGCAAAGTGTAGTGAACAGTGCATGCATACTTTGGAATGATGCATACAACATATAGAAAAGCATATGTTTCAATAAAGAGCAAGCTAAAAAAATGCATTCGAACCATATAACTGATGATAAGGCGCTCGTGATAGCAATGCGAAGCATGTAGCACTTCCTGCATACGTTTCGCGGTAAGTATTACTGTTGTGCAAGCTGCCATGGCGACGCCAGCTAGTGACATAGGGTGTGACGTCCCTAGCCATTCATGTATAAAATAATCAGGCTAGCAACTGATTTCAATGTTGTTGCAGCACCGCTATTGGCGGTGGAATGCTGTCAAAATTATGATTACTCCCATTCTTAACATAACTCTAACATAGCACTACTACCATTACTCTAAAGCCATGAAGCATTGCATACCACCCTTAGCAGCTGTAGTGGTGGTTTCAACAGCTTCACTGGACACATCCATTTCTGCAGGGCCGGGATGGTGTTTTTTTTTTTTTTTACAACTTCCGACATTTTTTCCGGCAACATTTTATTTAGAGCTTTTAGAAAGCTTGTCATGCAACAGCCATTCATGCATGGAAAGCTTGGAAGTTTTGGCGATACAGAGCTCACATAAAAAATTATAGAAGCTGATTTCATCAGAAAATTGGGTAGTATGTGCGTTACTGCCCCCTCTCTATCATGCTGACCCCTAGTGAAGTCATGTATCTCAATAGATAGAAATAGTAATGTTCATTTTTTCAAGTGACCAAGTTCTCAGTACAATGACTTGCTGTTAGAACACCCCTTGCGACTGCCATTCATTTTCTGTGCATGCCCCTCTTGTAAATATACACATGATGTAGCAACGCAATAAAATATTGTTGGAAGTCAGCGCAGTGTATGTCGTCTCTCGCAGACCTTGTCCTTCGTGCTGTACGTCGTTTTTATCATGGAAAGCTTGTTTGAAACTAGGCTCTGAAGATGTGAAGCTACTTCTGCAGTTCTTTTAATGTCAATTAGTGATATCATGTTTAAAACTGATCCTTTGTTCCTGAATGGTTACCTAGTTGTCTTTTCTGCACTAGTAAGCACAGGCGTGGTTCCCAATTATACTGAAATAAGTATTCCTGCTGTAAATATACGTGTCTGCATTTGACTATTTCATATTCGATTTGCAGTTGAAAAAGTTTATATTTGCCCACTTATAGAAACACTAAAAATTTGGAATTAGCATTTCGATTCTGGTCTGAAATACCTTTGTTATTTGAGAAGTCATCATTATGTCCTCTAATACCTTGCACATCCAGTACTATGTGCATTATAGCATCTGCCGCATGAGCATTTGACTCAATAGTTTAGCACACACCATGCACCCAGACCTCATTAATGAAATCTGCAACCATGCTACACAAATGAGCTCCTTTGAAGCTTATCTGATAGCACAGCTAGTGTTCATATGGCTGTAGTGGATTGCTGAATACAAGCACTCATAACAAGGCCTGTCTTTGTTTAAAAATATTTGCTTCAGCCATTGTTCAATACTATACCCAGTACCTTCAGAACTTCATTTATTCCTGCCATGCAAAGTACAGAAAGTGACCAGCTAAACTAGGTGTGAACACAGCAAATCTGATAGCTTACAAGTACTTAAAGAAAGCATGACAGCAAATCAGTGAACAGCATTTCAAATTCAGCACAAAGCTACCAGGCCATCACAGAGGCTTCCGCATAACAAAATACACAAATCTGATAACCCCAGTGGCAAAGGAAGCATAACACGTCATCTTTGCTATTCTGACCAGTGGTATTAAATAAGAAAACTGCCATTAGCAGGAAAGTTACAGAATGAAGAAATGCAGTAAAGTCAGGTGCATTGTTCTACAATAAAGCTGTGCTTGGATAGTGTTGCAGAGAGGATGCTTGATAAGCATCTATACTTCATATAAACTTTCACAACTTTGTTGTTCGGAAGTACATGAGAGAGAAATGCCAAATGAGTATCCAGAGTACTTGTATTTAAGCTTGTCAATGACTGGTAACACAATTTTAAGCATGACAGGCTGCATTTTTAAGCATGGATGAAGTCTATATTTACTAGATGGCACAACACATACCATTTACAGAGCTCATATTAGTCCCTTCTTAGTCATCCACTCTCAATAAATTGATTTCAATAATTTGCTTAACAAAGTATGCTATATGTTCTATACATATATATACACACACACACGTATATAGTATTCCTTAGTATATATATATATAAAAACTTTTAGTGAGCGATTATGCTACGATACAGGTGTGCAGTATAGAGCTAACACTGCCCACAGAGGTATAGATGCATCAAAAAACAAGCTCTTGAAAAGATGTGAAGATGCTGAACGGAAGTCTAGCAAGCTGTATCTAATTTGCACTGAATGAAGAGAGTAGGTGTCATTCCAACCAAACCAAATATAAGGAACAGCCCTGTTCAAAGGCATGTGCACACACTCCCTATAGCGTAACAACTGCGAAGATGTTCTGAACATTTGCGAGTGTTCATAACAGTTGCAATGCAACAGTGGACACATAAACATGTTCCTTCTCCTGTAGAGAAAAGCACAAATGACCCGTCAGCATGCACAATACAAGATAATGTCAAGAAAGTAAATATGTCACTCGGCTGATAAAGCTCAGCACAGGAGCAAGTCTTAAATGAAGTTGCTTAGTGCAAAAACAATGAGTGTTATAAGCACGGTAGTGCAATTCTGCTCAAGCTGGCCAGTTTGTGCCTCATTGCAGACACATTCTACAAGGCACGTGGCACAAAGATGTGAAAATGTACAGTGAAAGTTGACAACGAAATAGAATGGCAATATTGCCATTGCTTGAACTTAATACCTGAGCATTTACATGCTACTGTGCACTAAAGCCTAGAGGCCTAGTTTGGATTCATAGCCTCAATGTTGCATGGTGGCAGAGTGGAGACGAATGCCGTCAAACTAGACTATGTACAAAAGAGCCAGTCTCCGTAGCTTCACTTTGACTCAAAGGAGCCAGTGGGTGTAACATGCAGTTATTCCCTTTACTTCCGCCGGCACTGTGTTGCATCAACAAGGCGATGGTCCTTGCTCAGCCGTGCGATCTCCTCCCCAAGGGTGTTGATATTCTCCTGTTGTGGCAACAGAAAAATGGTACATAAATGCTTCTGATTAAAAGCAGCAGATTGAAAGGTTAAAATAAACAAAGTTTAAATAAAGTGGTACGTTTGCTGAGATCATCATGGAGAATGTTGCAGTTCAAGTGTGAGAGCCCATAGTGACATTTTTACCCTAACGTTTCAAGAAAAAGATTATGTAAGTAGCAACATGTTGCAAACATCCACATCGAGCATGTACCAATGATGATGACGGATGTGGTGTTTTGTGGCACAAGGGCCAAGTATGGCCAAAGAACGCCAGGCCAGTGTTAATGAGTTAGAAATGAAGTGATGAATTATAAGCAGCAGGTGTGACGGGGTGGTAAAGGGGCTTAAAAGATGGTGGTTGTAAAGTGCGTAAAACCTATATGTAATAAAATTATGGCAGTAATAATGGAGTGTGCTATGGACACAAAAGATACAATGTGAAAGAATGACAATATACTAAGATATGTCAGAGGCAAAAATTTTCAAAAAGCACTACTGCCTTTCAGAGCCGTTGAAACGCAAGGACCTGGAGGTGTGTGCTATACAAAACTACTATCACAGTGGCATCCTCTGGAGAGAAGTCCTATGAAATTATAGGGCTAGTAACATGAAAGACCACATCGTTCAAGAAACCTAGCGCAGCCTTGGTGTTAAAAAGTGGTTCTTCACCAAGAAACATAGCGGGATGGAAAGGGATGCATTAGTCGTATGCTAGAGAAGAATGTTTCTTTGTCTTTTTCGGCTTGCCCACACTACAGGAGGATGTGGAGGATGGTGAGCCTCTCACCACATCTACCACAGGTTGGAGGTTCATTACCAGTCAATAGAAAACTGTGAGTACCATATGTGTGTCTTATTCTGAGACAACAGAACAGGGCATCAGTTCGTCATCTTTTCGTAACAGAGGGCCAGAAACCTAACTGTGGCTTAATCAAGTGGAGCTTATTATTTGTTACAGAGTCCCACAAGCATTGCCAGTGGCTTCGCAGTTTCTTTTGCAAAAAAGGCTTGAGATCTGTAGCAGGAATAGCAGCGGTAGGACTAATAGCTTGCAATGTAATTGATGTGGCCATTATGGTCATGATGTGGTCTGCTAGCTTATTACCTTCAATGCATCTATGGCCAGGAACCCAGCATACTGTCACGTGTCTACAAGATGAATATTGCACAAGTATGAGTAAAACTCAATAAAAAAAGAATTTTTGCGTTTTCTTAAGGACATTAGTGCTTTTACGACACTTAAGGAGTCTGTGAATATTATTGCCTTCTCTAGTTTTAATTTCTTTGTGTTTAACTGCAGACAGTACAGCATAGTCTTCTGCAGTATTTTGTATGAAGGTTCAATACGTCTGATTCAGAGAAAGAGGGACCAACAGTCGCGTAAAATACGCCAGTATGCAACTTTAATGCATTGGCGTAGAATTAAGAGCAAGAGTACTTTGGGTGGATGTCTGATTTTCCCTTTATTCATTACTTCTCTCCACCTTGCGGGTTTCTGCAGAACTATTACGTCAAACACTTGCCTTTGCTTCGTGTTGTCGACAAATTCGACTTCGCCCTGCCATCTGCTAGCCGCCTGGTTAGCTCAGATGGTAGAGCGGCTGCCCCGGAAAGGCGGTGGTCCCGGGTTCGAGTCCCGGACCAGGACGAATTTTTCTTCAACTATGAAGCCTTTCTTTCGAGGAACCCGTATGGGTTTCCTTTGTAGCAATTGCTACGAATGGGTGGATGTCTGATTTTCCCTTTATCCATTACTTCTCTCCACCTTGCGGGTTTGCGCAGAACTATTACGTCAAACACTTGCCTTTGCTCCGTGTTGTTGACAAATTCGACTTCGCCCTGCCATCTGCTAGCCGCCTGGTTAGCTCAGATGGTAGAGCGGCTGCCCCGGAAAGGCGGTGGTCCCGGGTTCGAGTCCCGGACCAGGACGAATTTTTCTTCAACTATGAAGCCTTTCTTTCGAGGAACCCGTATGGGTTTCCTTTGTAGCAATTGCTACGAACGGGTGGATGTCTGATTTTCCCTTTATTCATTACTTCTCTCCACCTTGCGGGTTTCCGCAGAACTATTACGTCAAGAGTACTTTGATTGGGACTCATGGAAATGCGTTAGAATTTCGAGCTCTGGTGCGTGCTTTGTAATTTTTACAAAAGATATATCACATTCTATCAGCTGCCACTCCCAAGGCGGTAGCAGCTTAGCTGGAGGCATTAAACAATGTTTTATGAGTGGGATATCAATTTCAACGATAAGCTCCCTCACACACAGTGAAAAAGGCTGTCTCACAGGGGGTCGATTATGGAAAAGTGTAGTACAGGTCAAATCGTTAGCAGTTTTAGAACACGGATGTTCATGATTAGAGTGCACTTTGAGTAAATATGTGAAGCTGATGTGTGATCTCTGCAGATGGAGTGACCACTCATTCAATTCTACCTATAAGCTTTCAATAGGGCTCGTTCTGAAAGGGCCAGTGGCCAGGCGGATAAGATGGTGAACAGGATCTAGCATCTTTAGTGCGCTCGGGGTGGCAGAGTGATATACTACAGCACCATAATCCAGTCGTGATCGAATGAGGCTCTTGTAAAGGTTCATTAAACACTTCCTGTCGCCCTATGTTGTGCGAGATAGAACTTTCATTAGGTTCATTGTTTTTAGGGATTTCGCTTGGATATATTTTACGTGTGGAATGAAAATAAGCTTAGAGTCAAATATGATGCCTAAAAACATGTGTTCTTTGTTCACAGGTATTTGTTGTCCATGCAGTTTCACACTAGGATTGGGAACTAGGCCTCTCTTTCTCGTAAAATGAACACAAGAACATTTGTGGGGGTAAACTTTAAATACGTTTTTGTCTGTCCACTTAGACACCTTGTTTAAGCCCTGCTGTACTTGTCTCTCGCACACTGCAAGGTTACAGGATTTGAAACCTATTTGTATGTCATATACGTATGGTATGGTATGGTAAAACTTTATTCTGGTCCTTCGGAACACTTGCCTACGTAGACAGAATAAAATATAGCTGGTGGTAATGAAGCCCGCTGCTTGTTCATCTTAACGACAAAGAGTGTGCTGCTCAGCATACCTCCCTGAGGTAGTCCAGTTTCTTGTATAAATGGACATGACAATACATTGCCAATTTTGATGCGGAAGGCACGATCAGACAAATAGTTTTCTGTTAGGTTTAGCATATTGCCACGGATGCCCATTACCGACAAATCCTTCAAGATTCCGTAATGCCACATTGTGTTGTACGCCTTCTCCATATCGAGGAATACAGATAAGAAAAACTGCTTATGTACAAATGTGTCACGGATATTTATTTCAATGCGCACAAGATGATCAGCTGTGGACCACCCTTTTCTGAAGCCACACTGATAAGGATCAAGCATTTTGTTCAGTTCAAGGAAATGTACGAGTCGCTGATTAATCATTTTTTCAAATAGCTTATAAAGGCAACTTGTGACAGCTATCTGGCAGTAACTTGCTGCTGAGAAAAGGTCTTTTACCCTGCTTCAAAACAAGGACCACAATCGCTTTCCATGCGGATGGAAGGTATCCGATAGCCCAAGTTATGTTGAAAAGTGCGAGTAGTGTCAGTTGCGTGTCAGTGTATAAGTTTTTAATCATGTCATAGATGACTCTGTCAGGTTCCAGTGCAGAGCTCTTGCAAGCAACCAAGGCAGCCCTCAACTCGGTGATACTAAAAGAACAGTTACATGGCTCATTTCGTTGGGATTTATGGCCAAATCCCTCACATTTTTCTATTTGTACTTAAGGAAGGATTGTGAGTAGTGGATTGAGCTTGACACACGTTCCAAGTGCTCCCCAAGAGAGTCTACCTGCTCTTCTAAAGTATTCCCTGGGTCATTCACCAGAGGCAACAGATGGATTTCTTGCCAATTTAGCTTAAGCCATTGCACACTTTCGACTCCTGTGTGTATGACTTTATACCTGAGAGGAACCTAACCCAGCTTTCTCTCCTTGCCTGACGATGCATCCGCCTTCTCTGCGATTTAATGTGCTTCAATGCTATGAGATTTTCTGAATTTGGTGATCTACACAGCACGACCCATGCTTTATTCTGTCTCTTTTGTGCTTCTCTACATTTTTCGTTCCACCAGGGAACATGCCTTTTATGTGAAACACCATTCGCTTGTGGGACAGACTTTTCGGCTGCACCAATAATAAAAGTGGTAAAATATGCGACAGCAGCGTTTATACTAAAATCATTTATAAAATCTCGTGGTAAATAAGCTCATTCTTTAAAATGCTTCCAGTCAGCTGATGGTAACTTCCACTGAGGAATATGGGGAGAGTTGTCCTGCTGTGTTAATAAGCTTAAAGTTACAGGGAAGTGGTCACTTCCAAAGGATTGTTGATGACATTCCATTCCAGGTCAGGCAAAAGAGAGGCAGAGCCAACTGTAAGAGCTATCCTTAAATACGAGTTGTGCAGGAGGTTGTTATAGGTGGGCTCCTTTTTAGTGGGCTCCTTTTAGTGGGCTCTTTTTTTAAATAAAATTTTCAATGGTTCGACCCCTCGTGTCACAGCAGAGTCTCCCCACGAAGTGTTGTGAGCGTTAAAATCACTCACGAGTATGTAGGGTTCCGGCAGTTGTTCTGTGAGGTTATAATAATCTGTTTTTCTGATAGTTGGGTTGGGATAGCTAGAGTCTAAAAATATGCAAATGCCACACAGCTGGACAAAACAATGGGAATGTTGTTTGCCATTGCTTGGAGATACTCAAATTATTTTTGTTCATTCTTCCTAATTAGATAATTAGCCATAATTAATTAATCAACTTCTCAAATATTATAATTATATGAAAAGTAACAATTAGAAAATTCTGGAGCGACAAGAAAAGCTCTCAATACAGCTTTCTGTTGCTGAATATGCGCTACATAAATGTGTTTTTCTGAGCGTGAAAGAAGCCCGCAAATGCACGCAAAATTGCCGCATGACTGGCTGCTTGAGGCACTTCGCGTGTATTCGCAGGCTTCTTTCTGTCTCCTGCCTCCGCATTCTGGGTCTCCTTCCCCAATCCAATGGCAAACACACTGCCGTCCTTTACCGCCTAACTACCACCGTCCAAAAGACCGTCCGACTTATTCGGCGTGTTGCTAACCGGCACCACGGCATGCACGAGCACAACCTCCGTTGTCTTGTCCAGGCCTTCGTCCTCAGCTGCTTTGTCTACTCTCTCCCTTATCTTTCTCTCTCGCACCGAGGAAGACAAGGTGAACTGTCTCATCTGCCAAGCCTACAAGTCAACCCTTGCGCTCCCCACCTACACCCCCAATTCTCGTCTGCTGGTGATGGGCATCCACAATACTCTTACAGAGCTTGTGGAAGCCCATCGCATGGCCCAACTCGACTGCCTTTCTCGTACCCCCCTCTGGCAGAGCCCTTCTCTCTTCCTTCCGCTTGACCCCTGTGTCCCCTGCCTGTGTAACCCACCCCTTACCCTCCTCTGTATCTTCTATGCTCACTGTCAACCCTCTTCCCAAGAACATGCACCCTGAGCATCACGCCGCCCGCCGCTCTACCCGCACCTCCACCCTCTGGTGCCGGTATGGCACACAGTCCAATGCTGTGCATGTAGATGCGGTGCCATACAATTTCCACCCCGCCTACGCCCTTGCCACCACTTCCCATACACTTTCTCCTCTCACCATTGCCACTATACCTGCCCCCACCTCCACTGCTGCAGAGGAAGCAGCTATTGCGCTCGCCATTGCCACTACCCCAGCCCGTTCCATATTCAGCAACTCCAAAGCTGCAGTCCACAACTTTGCAAAGGGTCGCATCTCTTCCTCTGCACTCAGCATCCTCGAGCACTCCCCTCCCCCTTCTTGTCGTATGCAACTCCTCTGGGTTCCGGCTCATGCGGGGCACTCTGGCAACGAGGCAGCAAATTCCATCGCTCGCAAGGTGACACACCTAGCTGGCCCCCTCCACTCCCGGATGGACACGCGCGACTCCCTCTGCACCTTCAAGGACATCACCCTACCGCAACTCTCGCCAGACCCTCCCTCCCCCTCACAAATCCCTGTCTAAGCTCCAACAAAGCATGCGGCACCATTTGCAAGCTTACCCTTTCCTCTCTCCTGCCCGACTTGCCCTTGTTCACCCCGGTGCCTTCTCAACCGAATGCACGCTCTGCAGACATCCACAAGCAAACTATGCTCATATTCTCTATTCATGCCCGAAAAATTCTCCCCCTGCCTTTTGGCATGTATCTAGTCCGCAGCTGTGGGAGGCGGATGTCCAGCTACAGCTAACAATCTGGGCAGCGGATGTCGCCGCCAGGCATGATCTGGAGGCCACAATTGGCAGCCTGAAGGCCACCTACGGAACAGTGGCATCATAATTTTTTCTTTTCTTTTTTTGGCCTTCACTAAATAAAGTTTGTACCACCACCACCACCACCACCACTGCAATATTTGTGAGTCCATTTTGCAGAAGAGGATCATTCTGTGTGTCTAACGTATGAAAGCTGACTTAACCTACAGAGCCCTTTTCGGGCCCTGTGATGCAGGCTTTCTCCTTTTTAGAGCGGTCGAGAGATCGCTGCCGCCCCTTAGGCGCTTGCTGCTGTTACAATTGGCCAGAAGGGAAAGCGACCTTCTAGCTTCTCCTGCCCTACTGCGACGAATTGCTTCGTGAGGCTCACAATACATTGCCTCGGACAGACCAACGGTGACACCAAAACGAGACACAGTTCATAGCTATACGGGTTTGATGGATGGCACTTGGTCGCCGACTACTATGCTGAGACCAAGGAACGCCTCTGAAAGTGCATTATACGCTGCTTTGTTACAGTCACTGCTGGACCATACCAGGAGCCAAGACGTACAAACGGAGTCAAGTGTGACACCCCTATCTTCGGGCTTCCCCTTCTTTCTCTCGGACAGTGAGCTGTGTGTGCCCGGGGGTATTTCTCTGATGGCGTTCCGTGAACAAAGGTGCCAGAGTGATTGTGTGCACTTTCGCCCTCAAGGCAACTACGAGTACTCCGATTAGAAGAGGGTGAAGAATCTAGAGAGGACAGAGGGCTAAAAAGCAGACACCTTTGATGTAGCTGGAGTGTGCTGGTGTGCTCTGGTGTGCTGACGTGCGCTGATGTGTGCCCGCCAAAAATATGTAGCCTTCTGACTTGTAGCTCATGCTACGAGAACGATATACTGTGCTCCGTGCTCCGGCCAGTACGAGTACTCCTTGTTCTATGTAAATAAGTTTGCTTTTACAATGTAAATAAACCCTCTGTTCCGTTTCTCATCCTCTCGACCTCATATTCTTCACTAATGAAGCAACCCTCGTGAAGTAAGCTCAGATGACGGCATGGGCCTGCTTAGCCTTCGTGTGACCTGGTAGCATAGGCCAGCTATCCATTATGAGACGTACCGGTGGTATAAGCTAGAGCGACCCCCTGTATGATGCCAAACTCTGAGGCCGCGAACCCTGGCTCCTACAAGTGGTTGCCAGTGGTGAGAGTAACCTCACAGACCTTGGAACATGGTGACTGACCGGTATTCCGATCAAGTTGGAGGCGACTTAGGATTGACCACCTCTTACAAGTGACTGGATAGGGCGGAGAAGAAATGATGATATGGTGCTGCTTCTATGGGTAAGCGTTTGGTTTTCCCTATAATATTTACCAGGCTTCAATTTCTCTGGGTTTGTAGATTTGACTTGCTGGGGATCGTTTACTTGTATTCTGATTTGTGTGGGTATTGCAGCAAGTATTGTGTGACAGCAGAGCGAAAGCTTAAAGTAGCGACCATGATCCTATTGTGTTTGACAAGAGCTAACTTGCTGTGGTTGTGTGAAGAGCTCGATGTAAACATAGAGGAGGACTTAACAGAAGCAAAAATTCATAAACCCATTCTCCAAAAGTGACAATGATTTGAAGCTATTTGAACATCTAGGTAACCAAATTCTAAGCAAAGGACAGGAACAGGAAGCAATTAGGCAAGAACAGGAAGAAATTAGGCAAAAACAGAAAGAAACGATGCAGAAATGGAAAAGAATTTCGCATGAAAGTGATAGGCCCGAAGTAAGGGAAGTAACGAGGCAATTAATTGCAGCATTGGACAATGAGATTTAGGGTTTAGAGCAGGCAACCGAACAAAGACGACGGCAGCTCGAGAAATCTGTAGGTAGGATGCAGTGAAAGTGGGAGGTAGTCAATAGAAGATTTCTGTCGAAAGTCGAACAAAGGAGTAGCACCTGTGAGATTAGCAGTACGTTGATAGGTGATGCCCGATCTGTAGACTGTGGCGTAGTTGCTGAGATGCCTGCCCATTGATGAGGACTGGATTGAGCACGACGAGATACTGTGCCAATGGAATGCTAGAGACTCAGCTAGGCCAGTTGTGGACGAATTGGCACAGTTATCAAGGGAGTACGTTGCAAAAGTAGCTCTTGCAGAAGCCCTAAGGGACCCTGACTCATTAGACAAGAGCACCAGCGTAAAGCTTAATCAGTCAGAAAAGTGTGCTAAAGCACAATGTAGGCAGGGCAGTGCAGTTGTGGACAGCTCCCTGGTACGTGAGCAATGTTGCGCAAATGAAAATAGCTGCAGTTTCTCGAAGTGTTTAAAGCTCTCCACCAATCGAGGTAGCAATGATAGGAATAACTTACCCTCAAATCATTCAGACTGTGCGGTTGAGATGGCAATTGTGACTGACGATATGAGTACCGGTCAGCCCGAGATGCGAGCGGAAGGCTTAGAAATGAGCACCAGAAAACAGGCTAAAAAAAAGAGGTGTAGCAGAATCAGGAATATGGAAGAGAAAGCAACACGACCGAATAAAGGTACCAAACTCTAAGGCGAGCGTGGTCAAAGAGTTCGAAAGGCGCATTTGTCATTTGGAATGTTTCTAATCAGACCGTGTCTGAGCTGCTCGACGGAGAAGAAAAGAAAGGGCTATTAGGCACAAAGGTGGACAAAAGCCAGGGGGCAATCATGTTCCCCCTCCTTGGGTTCTTTTCATCTACTAGGCATGACACAGAAGAGCGAGGCTGTAAGGTGATCTGAACTGGTAATATGCAGATATGCAGTCGACTATAAGTGCTCCGACTGGAAGATGGTGTGACTGCGGATTTCCATGGATTAGGGATCTAGGGAGGACAGAGGTCTAAAAAGTGGACACCTTTGATGTAGCTAGAGTGTGCTAGTATGCTTTGGTGTGCTGACATGCTCTGATGTGTGCTCACCAAAAGGATGTAGCCGTCTGACCTGTAGCTCATGTTACGAGAACGAAGTACTGGGCTCCGTGCTCCAGCCAGTACAATACTGCCAATACCCTTTGTTCTACGTAAATAAGTTTGCTTTTCCTATGTAAATAAACCCCCTGTTCTGTTCCTCATCCTATTGACCTCATACTCTTCGCTAAAGAAGCAACCCTCGTCAAGTAAGCTCGGACGACGGCATGGGCCCGCTTAGCCTGCATGTGACGTCCCGGTAGTGTGGGCCAGTTATCCATTACGAGACGTACAGGAGGCGTAGACTAGAGAGCGACTCTCTGTGTGATGCCAGACTCTGGGGCTGCGACCCCTGGCTTTTACACTGTGCCATCTGGCTAGAAGAGGTGTCCATCGCCTCTTCAGGGGCACTGGACATCCGCTCTTTCAGGCGGTTTGTTCCTCTTGGAGGACTCGCCTCGGTAGACGAGACCCTGGAAGCCACCAACCCGGGAAACGATGGCTCCGTCTTCTGGGACGGCGGAGCAGCGCTGGCTGCAGCCACCAAGGGGGCAGATGGCGTCACTGTCAGCTCACTGTGTGAGATTGACAGCCGCTGGGGGCTGTTGTGGCACTGCCCCCCGAGATGCCACCTTGGCAAAACTTCTTTGGCAGGTACGCTACCCGCCTATATGCCTCCTTGGAGGTTATGTTTTCCTTAACTTTGATTGTAACTACAGTTAAACCTTGATATAACGAACTTCAATATAATAAAATTCTTGATATACCGAAGTATTTAACATTTCATAACCTCTTGTCTATAGAACACCATGTAATTATAACCTCAATATAACAAAGTGTGCAGGCACGTACGTACCCAAGGCCCCCCCTCCCCCCCGTAACTAAGCGACCTACCCCCCCCCCCCTCCCCGCCCACGCCACCACTCCTCACACACATTCCTAAAGCGCCATCAAATTAATGTTGACACTTGACAGCTATTTGGTGGTCAACATTGCGCTGCCTTTTTCCCTCCTTTTGGATGGCGGTAGTTATCGGCATCTCCTGGGGTGTGAAGGACAGCTTTCTCATAGATTTGGTGGCCGCGCGATTAACTCGAGATGCGTTTAGTTGTCACCACCTATTCAATGGTCATGCGCATTGCTGTTGCTTCGTTAGTTCAACCTTCTTTGTTTAGACTGATCCAGAGACCAGGAATTCCGCTAACAGTCAGCTGGTCTGTATGCACGAGAAACGAGTTGTGGCCTGACAAAACGCCAGTTGCATTTAACTTGTCCTTTTGCTTCATTATTTCCTCGAGTTATGACTCGCCGCGACGGTAGCAGATCCTCAGAACCACATACCCGCGATACTGGTTAGATAAGGTGAAAAATAAAATAATGCGAAACAGCGTCCATCATCACATCCTGCAATAACCCTTAAGAGGAAGCTTTAGCTCGGGCCCAACTCCGATGCGGCCTATCCAAATATATGTCAAATGGAAAAACGCTTTTCTGAGATAACCCCTGGACCAATTTTAATGAAATTTGTTGCATTTGAGAGAGAAAGTTCAATTCTAGTGGCTTTTGGAAGCAGAATTTCGATTTATGGCTTGAATATTGTGAAAAAGGATTTTCAAAAATTCGAAAGTTCTAAAGGAAAAGACGCACCAAGTTTATAAATTAATAACTTTGCATCAAAAACAGATACCGTGGTTCTGAAAATGGCATCCATTAGATCACTCAAAGCGGACAAATCCGATACATCAATTTATATCTTACATTAATTTGTTACATTGCGTACAAGGGTTCTGCAAAAGCTGTATTTCCATATTACTGAATTCTTTAGATTCATGTATAACATCAATGTTGCCCCCTTTAGATGTAACATGAGATGAAATTCACAGAATTGTGATATTATTTTTCCTTGCTGAGTTAGAGAGTTGTAAACATGATAGTTTCATTTTCTGAAAAGTTTTGATATTTTGCCAATTTTTCAATAAGAAATTGACGATATAAATAAGAAATTGAAATCTAACAGTCACTAGATTTTAAGTTTCTCTTTTAAATGCAACAAACCTCGTCAAATTTGGTGCAGTGGTTGCCGAGAAAAACGAATTCTCTTTTTACATGTGTTTAGATAGAAGCACCCGAGCTAAAGCTTCCTCTTAAGCCCATAAGCAATATGACTGCCACCCGTTACCTTGCCTGGTTTTTGCCTAATTGTACAGCACTTTTCGTGCAAAACTGGCATCTGGAAAGAAGAGTCGCAGGGAGTTGAGAAGTTAAGCGATCTACTAAGGAAGAGAGCCAAGGCAACAGCCAAACAGGAAGAAAAACCGAATATTAACAAATTTAACCGTTGTTTATAAAAATCTTTATGGATCAGCATCTTTTTATTTAAAAAGGAAGTAGACAAAACGCCACCGGAAGTGGAGAACAATTCTGTGTTTTGAATGACGCCTCTACAGTTATCAGTCGAGCCGCCTGACGTAGCCACTTCTGCTGCGCTTATGGATAGGAGTTTTTCTAACCTACCGCAGTGGGCTAAGTATGTCTATAACTGCAGCGTCCTGGGCTCTACACGGTTGTACGGGACTGGTGGCCCCGCATCGTTACACAACTTCCCAAATAACAATACAAGTCGATTTTGGCACTTAACTTGGTAGAGCAGAAAATGAGGGATCCAAAAGAACTGCGATTGTACCACAGATGTATATTCCTCTATAATTCTTCGAGAGCTAATTAAAAAAACGCTGCTATAATCGGATACAACTCAAGTCTGCAGTGAAGCCATGCACATGTCCTCATAACCGCCAGCCACTGTTCCTCCGCGAGGCTGCAAATAATTCGTACTTCAAACATTTCCTGTTACCAAAATCAGGCAGTAACCACAGAAATAAAATTATTAGTGCGTAAATTTATACGTTTTCCCTTGCCTATTATAGTGGAATGGCGAATGCTTAATTCTTTACTGAACTGAAATAAAATGCTTGCTTTGCTGCAACTATGCAGTATATTGTTAAGTTGCACTTCAGTTGGCAGTGAAATGAACTGTACCGCAGACTTTTGAAGATTTAATTAATTATGGATTTTTACGTGCCGACACCGTGAGGCATGCCGTAGTGGAAGACTCCGGCAATTCGGGCCACCTGGGGTATTTTAACGAGCACCTAAATCTAAGTAAATGGGTGTTTTCGCATTCCGCCCAAATCGAAAATGCAGCTGCCGTGGCTGGGATTGGGATTCGATCCTGCGACCTCATGCTTCGCAGCCCCACATCATAGCCACTAAGCAACCATGGCAGGTAGACTTTTAAAGAGTGAAATTCTCAGACTCCATACACTTTCTCCGTGTCTGTTGCACACCTCATTGCTAACGTTGATGAAAAGACTCTTCAAAAACAGCAAACACTCTGGAGGTATCAAGTACGACGCCATTTTGAAAAGGCAGCATGACGCCGATTTTGTTTGCTTCTGTGATTGGCTGGCAGAGTAACACAACCCCGTGTGGGCCGTGTGTCTTGGTTGTCAATAGCTGTTTTTTTTTTAAGTTGTATGCTACCATAGAAATCTTTATTTTACACTTTAATTTTTTTTTAATTGTTCTTGGCAGTGTTCTTCCTGCGCTACTTTCCTGTGCGAGTCCATTTGATGTGGTTCCTTGTGTGCCTAGTAAAGGAGAGGGGTATCTCACAGGTACACCTTATTTCATTTCCTTTTTGCGAGTTTACATGTCTTTATGGCGAATAGCAGACGTTATTAACATTTGTACTAGTCTAGTAATAGTCATCTGATGTTACATCTAAAGGGGACAACATTGATATGTTACACATGAATCTAAAAAATTCAGTAATATGGAAATACAGCTTTTGCAGTACCCTTGTA
This sequence comes from Dermacentor variabilis, assembly GCF_050947875.1. Taxonomy (NCBI): domain Eukaryota; kingdom Metazoa; phylum Arthropoda; class Arachnida; order Ixodida; family Ixodidae; genus Dermacentor; species Dermacentor variabilis. Next base: position 37,524,978 of record NW_027460280.1, on the reverse strand, counting down.
CACAATGTAACAAATTAACGTAAGATATAAATTGACGTATCAAATTTGTCCACTTTGAATGATCTAATGGATGTCATTTACAGAACCACGGTATCTGTTTTTGATGCAGAGCTATTAATTTATAAGCTTGGTGCGTCTAACTTTCCAAACTTTTGAATTTTTGAAAATCTTTTTCACAATATTCAAGCCATAAATCGAAATTTCGCTTCCAACAGCCACTAGAATTTAACTTTCTCTCTCAAAAACAACAAATTTCATTAAAATCGGTCCAGGGGTTATCTTAGAAAGCGTTTTTGCATTTTACGTGTATTTGAATAGGCCGCATCGGAGTTTAGTCCAAGCTAAAGCTTCCACTTAAGGGTTGTAGCAGGGTTTGATGATGGACACCGTTTCGTATTATTTTATTTTCCACCTTATCTAACCCATATCGCGGGTATATGGTTCGAAGGATTTGCCACCATTGCGGCGAGCCGTCACTGGAGGAAATAATGAAGCAAAAGGACAAGGTAAACGCAACTGGCGTTTTGTCAGGCTGCAACTTGTTTCTCGTGCATACAGACCAGCTGACTACTAACGGAATCCCTTTCCTGGTCCCTGGATCAGTCTAAACAAAGAAGGTTGAACTAACGAAGCAACAGCAATGCGCATTACCGTTGAATAGGTGGTGACAACTGAACGCATCTTGAGTGAATCGCGCAGGCACCAAATCTATGAGAAAACTGGGCCTCACACCCCAGGAGATGCCAATAACTACCGCCATCTAAAAGGAGTGAAAAAGGCAGCAAAATGTTGACCACCAAATAGCTGTCAAGTGTCAACATTAATTTGACGGCATTTTAGGAATGTGTGTGAGGAGTGGTGGCATGAGCGGGGAGGGGAAGGGGGTATGCCGCTTAATTTGGGGGGGCAGGGGGGGGGGGGGCACATACCCAAGGAGGGGCCCCCCCAGGCCCCTCCTTAGGTATGTGTCTGGTACTAGTAAAGGCAACCCCCCTCATTTGCATAGATACGTTACATTGAGCTGCCCCCCCCGATAACATAATGCTGGGTACGTGCCTGAAAGTGTGTTTGTATATGATTTCAATATAACTAAATTTTGCTTCTGCAGCAAAGGAATGCCGAGACAATAAATGGAAACTTCCGCAGACGCAGATGGTCAAATGATTGAATTACAAGCAGTTGCTTGCAAATTCACATCTAAAGTCACGCGCAGCGCAACAAGAGGCATCGGCCATGCTTACAGCCATGCGCAGCCATGGCCGAGATGTGCGCCAAGTTGGCGCATCTCAGCCGTGGCTGCACATGGCTGTAAGTGCGGCTGAGTGCATACACAGCTGCGCACCCTGCTTTAGAGGTAATCTGCCGCGTGTGCAAAGAGTGGGCGTGCCGAGGCGGCGTGGCATCATGTAAGCTGTCTTCCTGTGCATTTAGTATTGAAGGTTGCGTAATCTTGAGTTTTGGCGACCCATTGGAGCGAGAGGCAGACGAAGCATTCACTCCCCGCTGCTGGCGCTTTCATGATAGCATCATCCCAGTGCAGGTGATGCTATCAGCCGTAGGGATGGAGTGCACGCGAAAGCATAACTGTATTTGCTTAATTTGTTCCGCCTATGTGGAGATGTCGTCGATGTGGCATGAAACCATATCAAAAGGATTTGTTTTCTCATTGAAATCTTTTTTTTTTACTGCCCGATAATGTGGAAAATTCTGCAGCACCTTCCTATGTAAGAAAGATCAATCGATGACTGTACTTATTTGCATAAAAGTTCGAAATTCAATACAACGAAATTTTAATATAATGAAGCAAATTGCAAATTTTACCTAATTCGCTATATCGAGGCTTAACTGTATTTCTTTTTCCTTTTTCCAGGATGGGCATAACCGTGAGAATGTGCGAGTATGCGGCGTGCTGAGCATCAGAGTTGACACACTGTGATTGTGGAGGATTGTTGCATGCTTGGAGGCATGTTCATTGTTACTACACTTGGCGCAAATCAGGTGGCCTCAACATTTCTGTGAACTGTGGCCGAACCTCTGGCACTTGATGTACCCATACTTGATGGACTCGGGCAGAACACTTGAGCCGAACGTATTATGTGCTTGGTCTGGATTTCTTTGCCGTCATGCCTATCTTAATTTGTTTCACATTGACGACATTCTGCTTACTGAAGCCCTCCAGGAGTTCAGCCTCAGTCAGCTCCAGCAGATCATCATCTGAGATGACGTCGCATTGGCGTTCATAGTACGATGCAGGGTTACAGTTACTTGGGTGTCCCCAAATGACACTAGTTTGGGCAGTTTGTCATATTGTTTCTGATCGCGAAGCTCCAAGAGGAAATCACCGCTTGCCATCCTCGTTGCCTTATAACCTGGACCAAAAACTTCAGTGAGAGGCTTTGAGACAAGGAAAGGTGAAATTGTTCGCACTGGTTTGTCTGGTTTTTCAGAATGGATGATGTGAAATTCGAGGAAGTTCTGGATTTGGCGTCCAAAAAACTGGAAGACGTCTTCAATGCACCCTCGTTTTTGAGGGCAATCAGGGAGTTTAGGGAAAGCATTGTCCATAAGTTTAGATGGGGTTTTCGGCAGCGATGCCAACCACTCACCAATGAGCTCAACGCGGAGATGTGATGGAAGCCCCTGTAAGGGAAGCCCTGCCAACGCCAGCTGTAAATAGCTGCTATAACCAAATACAGCAAAACCAAGTGAGCCACACAAGGTTAACCCTTTCCACCCGAAAATTTGGAAGTGAGGAGAAGAGAATAATCGAATCATCATCATCATCAGCCTGGTTATGCCCACTACAGGGCAAAGGCCTCTCCCATACTTTTCCAACTACCCCGGTCATGTGCTAATTGTGGCTATGTTGTCCCTGCAAACTTCTTAATTCATCCGCCCACCTAATTTTCTGCCGCCCCCTGCTACGCTTCCCTTCTCTTGGAATCCAGTCCGTAACCCTTAATGACCATCAGTTATCTTCCCTCCTCATTACATGCCCTGCCAATGCCCCCATTTCTTTTTCTTGATTTCAACTAAGATGTAATTTACTTGCGTTTGTTCCCTCACCCAATCTGCTCTCTTCTCATCCCACCCTTAATGTCACACCCATCACTCTTCTTTCCATAGCTCGTTGCGTCGTCCTCAATTTAAGTAGAACCCTTTTCGTAAGCCTCCATGTTTCTGCCCTGTAGGCGAGTACTGGTAAGACACAGCTGTCATACACTTTTCTCTTGAGGGATAATGGCAACCTGCTGGTCATGATCTGAGAACGCCTGCCAAATGCACCCTAGCCCATTTTTATTCTTCTGATTATTTCAGTCTCATGATCCGGATCCGCGGTCACTACCTGTCCTAAGTAGATGTATTCTTTCTTTCTTTATTGATTTATTTAAGACAATGAACAGATTGTCTTAGGGGACACGGCTAAAGGCAAACATTTGCCTGACTAGGCCGTGCCACCCGTACATTGGCAGCAAAATGGCAGCGGCAGGCTTTCAGGAGAGCACACATGAAATTAAAGTAGTACACATTTTCCAACGTTTGAGTACACAATTCGCGTAAGAAGAAAGAAAAAAGGTTAAAGTTTATACAGTTTTCTAATCACTTGAAGCACAACAACAACAGGAAAAAAAAAAAAACAGGTACAAAATTTTCCATACCTGTAGCTGAAAGGTTAAAGTTTACACAGTTTTGTAAAAACAACAACAACAACAAGAAAAAAAAAAAACATGTACGAAATTTTTTATACCTGTAGTTGAACATTTCTATTAGTCTTCGGATAGTAACAATTCTTTTACCGTTTTCTTAAAGCTTTGCTTTGAAATTCCAGAATTTAGCAGGTCCAATACCAAGGGGTAGTCGTTTAGGAGGTTAGGAAGTTGAACTGCTAGTTTTTGATCTCTGTATTTTGTTCTGCAACGTGGTTTTCCTATCAGAGTTTTTCTGAGGTTATAGCTTGTCATTCTGCCATGGTATTTACTTTGGAAGGAACATTTGTCTTCCCAGAATTGCCGTGAAATTTCGAGGAATAAATTGTAAGTGTGAAGTTTTGATGCTGTTAATATTTTATATTTGTTTTAGTATGGTTTAGTGGTATCAGTACTTTCTAAGTTACCTATCGCGCGCAGTGCGTGGTTTTGGAGTGTTTGAATTGATCTTAAGTTAGTTTGTGTGGTGGTTGACCCAAACTAGAAAACAATAAGTTAATCGAGAATGTATAAGCGCGTTGTAAATATTGCGCTTCACATTTATCGGTAGCAAATATCGCAACCTGTTTAGCACACCGACAGCACAAGCAATATTTTTTCTAAGAACATCTACGTGTGGTGACCAGGACATATTTTCATGGAATATAATTCCTAAAAATTTGGCTGTTGGTGCCTGTTCGAGGTTGACCTTCTGAAATTGGAGTGTTAGCTGAGGGTGGATTATTGTTCCTTTTGATTTAAACACTAGATACTTAGTTATAGTTATGTTTAATTGGAGTTCATTCGAATTTAGCCACAAGCTTAGTTGCTGTAACCAGATGTTAGCTTGCTCAAAAAGATTTCCTATTTCCCTTCCTGAGAAGAACACGTTAGTATCATCCGCGTATAATATAATATTGGAACAGCCTTGAATATTGACAATATCATTAATATAGAGTAAAAATAAGACAGGCCCCAAGACGGATTCTTGCGGCACGCCGTACTTAATGTGCTGAATTTCGGAACTAACTCCATTTATTGTTGTGTACTGTGTTCTAGAGGTGAGATAGCTTTTTATTAAGGATAATGCAACACCACGAATTCCATAAAGAGGTAGCTTTTTCAAAAGGACATCATGTTGCACGCAATCGAAGGCCTTCCTAAAATCTAGAAAGTTGCCTAGAGTTAACACTCGGTTTTCTATGTTGTCAAGGATTTGTTCTTTTATTTCAAGTAAAGCGGTTTCTGAAGATTTAGTCATACAGAAACCATATTGCTCCTGAGCTGTTATTTTATACGTGTTTAGAAACTCACAAAGTCTTTTATTAATTACATGCTCAGCAATTTTCGCGAAGACAGAAAGAACGGATATTGGCCTGTAGTTATTCATGACAGTCACCCGGGCTAGCTTCATCTTATCTGGGAACACACCGTTAGAAAGAATTAAGTTACAGATATGTGCAAGAGGCATGCTTACAATTTCACTGACGGTTTTCAACGGCGTCACTTTTATGTCAACTTCACCTGAAGCACAACTGTCTTTCAATGATAAGATTATGGTCTGTATCTCGTGCTGCTCAGTAGGAGCCAAGAACACCGCAGAAGAACATCGATTTAATATATATTCCGTGCAAGAGACCGGTGTATCATTTTGTAAGGACGCACCAGCACCACTTCCAGTGCCTCGCTACCTATCGTAAGCTGCTGTTCTCTTCCGAGACTGTTAAACATTAGTTTTCTGCAGATTAATTTTTAGACCCACCCTTCTGCTTTGCCTGTCCATGTCAGTAAGCATGCATTGCAATTTGTCCCCGGAGTTACTAAGCAAGGCAATATCATCAGCGAATCGCAAGTTACTAAGGTATTCTCCATTAAATCTTATCCCCCAGAAGAGAATACAAGATAGGAAAGAAGCCACAGTGAAAGAGAAAGAAAATGTGTTGAGAGGGGAACACGAAAAGGCGCTGCCGATTTCCTTCAGGTTGGTCAGTCTGTAGATGCCATCTATGTGAAGCAGAGGCCAAAGTTGTTGCCTCTGCCAGGGAGCCTTAAAGGTCCGAACACCCGGCATCAGCTCAACCACCAGGATCTCCCTTTCCCCAGGCATGGCTCAGCCATGCATGGCTACACGTGGGAGGGTCCAACCCCCATGTGCTCAGGTTCGTGGTGTCATAACAAACTAAATGACTGCTGACGCAGACGCCCCTGCAGGGGGGGTATCAATGCACTCTGCAACATTTAAACTTCCATTTTGTGTCTGCACATGGACATTGTCACATATAAGAGGGAGGCTAAAATAAAATTGTAAATGAAGAAAGGTTTCAAGAAGACGAAGAGGATGGCATTAAGGATGACGTGGATTAACCGAAGACTAAAGAAGATAAAGAAGTACTCAGTGAGGTGACAAGAGAGGATTGGTGGAGAGGAGAAGAAGAAGAAGTATCCGGTGAGATGGAAAGCGATGATTAGTGGAGAAGAGACGAAGACGAAGAGAAGGATTACGTGGACTAACGTGAAGGCTATAAAAGGGCGAGGAAGGGCGAGACACTGGGGGAAGACCAAAGCAGCGAAGCCTTGGCAGGTCAGAGACGGTTCGGCCGGAAGAAAGCGACGCCGGCTACTGCTCCGGTGAGCTCGTGTTCTACGGCTTCGCACCACAGATTTTCTGCCATTCCTGAGCCCGTTCCGGGGAGTCCACGGAGAACGCTACCACCTGCTATGGCTAGGTGGGTCTCCAGCACTGTTGCCACTCTTCCGGGTGGTGCCCCAACGCCAACATCACCGGCAACACCTCCACGGGCATTTGGACCGGGAGCGTGTACGACGCAGCCAACGCCGCCGCCAGCGACGCCAGCTCTAGAACATTGAACGCCACTCCGACGCCGGCTACGGGACCCATACCGCGCCACATCCGCACCGAACCAGACGTGAGCACGAACGCCAACCACTAACAGTAGAACGCTAGTAGCAGTGTTACCGGGTTGTGTGTACTGATAGCCTTTGTATTTTGTGTTAGTTTTGTTAGGTTTGTGTGCTGGTATTTGTGTCGCGTAAGTTGTATTAAATGTGCATCTGTGCGGGTACACCTGTCGCCTAGTCCATTCTTTCGGTCAGAGTGTTCTCCAGAGGAGATCCGTGATAGACATCAGCCTCCGCAACTTATTTATCTCATTATTAAAGCTAGGATCACAAAACTTCCATACTGGAAACAATTTTGCTTGTTCTTTACAAAAATTCAGCCAGTATTTATGTAGTGTCTTCAGTTTTTGTTTTATGAGGCACACTCTTCAAAATGAATTAAATGTTATATGGCTTGGAAAGAGAGCCAAAAAACATGTAGAACAGAGGAAACAGCTAAATGATTACAACATATTTCTTCTGTCTTCTTTGTCTCCTCTGTCTCTAATGTCCTCTGGTGCAATTTGTAAGCCAGGAAAAACCAACTAGCCCCTTCAGTATGTTTTGACTCAACTGCTATAGCTAGTTGGTGCAATGAATAGACAATGGAACCAGACAATAGCAAGCGTAAAGTCATGTGCATAACTCACACCGTTGAAGCCGCTCTCATATACCACCTAAATAAACATTTCCCTAAAACATATCACTGGTTACAAATATTCAATCTTTCACATTACGTCCAATTTAACTTATTGGTTCCACACATATTAGATAATTAACAACACTGACAGAACACCAGGACACCTGTGGCGCAACTTTTCTATGCACACTATTTTTTTAAAATCAATTATTCATTGTTCAAAACTAGTCAACAACAAAAGTCGACCAAGACATCAACAACCAAAGCCTCTAGTGACTGTGAGCTAGAAATCAGAGCAGTTTCTGTGAGACAGCATGTTTTGTGAACACACAAGAAATTAACTGTAAATGTTCCAAGGAAATAGACACTACCGTATATTCCGGTGTATAAGTTTCGTTTTTTTTTCTAAATTTTTCGTCGGTGCATCTTAGAGAATGGTGTGACTTATATGCATCTTTTTTTCGAAAAAAGCTGTCGTCAAAATTGGATTTCATGCTATGGCCATGCGAAGCGTGCTGGATTGACCTCCTCTGGCAGTTGCTACAGGTTGTGTGGGCGCTACGGAGGTATCGGGTTCTTCTCGCGATTGAGTGGCCGAATGCCATGCGAGAAGAACAGAGTAGCAACACAAGCGGCAGCGGGCCGACCGTGAGTCAACTTACTCTGAAGTCGTCGCATCTACAGATTGCTTTCAAAATACGGCGTGCACCGCTGTGCAAACTACGCAGTTGCTACCATAGTACAAGCCAACCCCCCTCCCACCTGCACTACCTTCCTGCTTTCCTTCCTTGTGCACGATTCAGCTCATCGTCGCACGATTTCACTCACACATACAGCATGCGGCACGCGGGGACGATGTCATTGCTCTTGGACTTTATACGAAACATAGCGGCGAGAACGACAGCAGAAATGTGCCTGCAGTGTCCATATCATTGCTATTGCAATTCTATAAAAATGGCACCGATATGCTTGCGTGTGACCTGGGGCCCTATAACGTAGAACTATTCCAATATGTTTTTATTCCAATTTCCTGACGTCAAGCTTGCGTAACCGCTGACGCAAGCATCAGGTGGTCACCTGTAGGGCTGGCTGTCTAAGCAGGCCAATCAAACGCTCTCCTCGTTCATAGGAGGTCACTTTTGTTTGCTTGAAAAACGAATAACATTGCCAACACTGAGCGGCTTGTCTTATGTTATTGATTGACAAGAGGCGAGGAGCACGCTCAAGTGGAGAGGGATTCGATGGGGCCGAGCCACTGCCCTGAACATCGATAACTGGATGAAGAGGGCGGTGCCCGCGTCTGCGATTGGTCCACTTTCTCTTACTTAGCTTATGGTGGCGGGTCGACAATCGTGGCGGCATGCAACGGAAGCTTAGGAATGATGATAAAAAGGATCCTCACCAAAGAGGAGTTGGCAGAACCAAAACCTTACATGGCCACTCAAAATGTTTCATTATACGCAAATAAACCCATGCTCTCCGACAGGTGCGAGTAGCTAGTGCATCAGTGAGCGGCAGCAGCCATCTTTTATTTCTTTCGAAACGGGGCAGCCAGCGGTTATTCAGAAGAAAATGCAGTTTTGTTCGGCATATTAATGCATCTTTAACGCGTACATGTCCCTTTGACGCGGTGAGTTTTTGCAGTATTGTGAGGTGTCGTGACAGGCAGGTGAAGTGGGTGGAGCCCGAAAACTTTTGACCAATAGCCGAGAGCTAGTGCTGAAAAGGCGTCGAATCAGAAATAACTATTTTTCTTTTGTTCGGTCAAATCATGCATAATCAGTTTGTACACGTCATATCAGATGGGGAGCTATCGCGGTTCTCGTGACGTCGCGTGACATAGAGTTGAAGTGGGGGTGGCCAAAAAAGTTTTTGACCAATCGCTGAAGGCTGATTGCAGGATTGGAATAGAAAAGTTTGGAATAGTTCTACGTTACAGCACCCCTGCACTCACGAAGTGAAACGTCACTGTATTTTTTTAAAAATCCCATACAAATGTGTCTTATGCACCGGTGCAACTTATACAAATTTTTTTATAGAAAAACTGTCGTTTTGAGGGGGTTGTGACCTATACAAAGCTGCAAATTATAGACTGGAAAATACAGTATATGCCTAGCTGGCACATGCCATGGAAGGAATGTGAATGGAAGGAAGAACTAGAGGACAAATTGTGGATCATTTGTTGCCTTGGCTTTCTGCAGAAAGGACTGTGAACTCTCACACTAGCAGGCCAATTGTTACGCTATGGAAAATGCTAAGCTCTTAGTATGTACTGCATAGCAAAACCAGCGTGTCTCAATTGCTCAGTACACAATAACCGGGCATAGCTTTGGTTGTGAATTTCCTGAAACTATGTACAAAGCATCACTGCAGCTTGAGTGGTCACGTGCTAATGGTGCTCCATAGTAGCAAGTTATTGTGCTTGCTGAAAATTGTATGATATACATGAATATTGTTAATATGTGATATACGTTTTAGAAAACCTAACTCACCTTAAGGGTGATGTTTTTCAGTAATGTGTCTTCAAGGACTGCCTGGAGCTTTTGGTTGATTTCAAGGGACAGCTCCAGAGTCATGGTTGTGTCCACGGCGTGGCTGTTGTACACAGATGCCATGATGCCTCCCTTTTTAGAGATCTCAGCCTGCAAGTGTAAAAAATGAATGGCTATACTTTTTGCACAGTGCTTCAATGACAGCTACAGTTACCTTTTGCTTTTTTCCTAAGAGCTGCTTGCAAATAAGGACCAATAGGGAAAATTCATTACATGCTATGACAAGCAGAATTCAGCGGGTTCAGTGCCTTGCAGCATAGGAACATAAACTTACCTTGTTGCAGTCCATGCTGGTGGGAACCAATGCACCAGCCTCCTCTCTGGTTATGTAATTCTGGATTATCCTACAAAAACAGAAGAAATACAGAGTTATAGAATTAGTGACATATTTTAGCACAGATGCAGAGGACAGGAACAGATGCTCAAAAAAATGCTTGATGTTAAGTGTTGTCAGGGGTGCATGTTTCATGGCAGCTGCACCAAATTGTGAGCAAACTTTTAAAATGAAAGAGAGAGGAGGTAGGCACTCAAGTTATTTTGTCCTTGAACTTCGACTTTCAACAGACAGTTTTAGCTGAGCATCACTTACAGGCCACTTTTCTCACATTTCATGCGCTCAGCACAGCAAAGAACTGCGTTGATATTGCTTTTTAATGCAAAGCATTCTTTGGCTCACACCAAGCACTTTGTGGTAGGTAAGTAGGCAGGTCTTGTATAGTTTCGGGCATCTTCAATAAAAATAAATATCAAATGTTTGATGGTGGGATCGAACGTCTGACTCCCGAAACAAAAGCTCGATGCTCTAACAATTAGACCACAATCACATGCATATGTCTCTTGTGCCAATGCAATCTAGCTCTTTCAGACGATGTGTACGAGTGCGTGCACCAATTTCCATTCGGCCACATACTTGGGAATGGAACACTTGAGTCGCTTAATCTTAAAACCCCTCCATAAATGTTTCTGTTGCCTGGTGGAGACATGCGGATGGAAGGACTTCAGTCAATCTTACCAGTGCCTTTTGTGAGCATCATTTGCATAGCAACAAGTTGCTTATAAAAGCGAGAGCGTGCCAGTTACAAACGTATTGTAACATTTCTTCGTCCAGAGTATAAAAGATCACACTCATAGTCATCATACTGTTGTCATTGCCATCTTCTTGCTGCTGTCATCACACATACGCTTGAGTCACACATACAGTTGCTTGCCTAACACAAAAACACTGGTCAATCTGGTAATGCTTTGAAAATCCCCAATGATGCTAGATATCCAGCTTAGGGGCAATCAATCACGAAACTGGAGCAAAATTGAAGCAAATTTTACCCTTGCCCCTGTGGAAATAAATAACAGGAAGTTACGTGAGCATACTGTGTTGCTCTGTGAGCCGGACTTTCCCAGCATAACCTCACTCATTTGCACTCAAACTTTACTCAGACATGACATCTTGCAATGGGTACTGTTTGGTACTATTTGTCCTTGCTGAAACTGTGTGTTCTCTTGGGAATAACTCTGGATATGCTCAGCTGCAAGATATTTGGTATATAATATTTGGTATATAATAGTGGTATATATTTTTATTTGGTATATAATAGTGGAACCATCTGCAGTCACAACTGTAACTAGAGAATAAGTTATTTCTTCACTCTGCCACTGCTGCAGCCAACATGTATTTCAGTGTAGTCTTGAAGGTATATGAGGGGCGTTCCACAAAGTTCGTATTATCGGTGCCGTCAATTTGGAACATGCATCAAAATGAGTGCACGTCTCTCTAGTTTTATTGGAATATAAAGATGATATACAATATAACATAGACTAATAATAATACGATTATCGGTGGTGTCAATTTGGAACAGGCATACACAACAGGCATCAAAATGAGCATACATCGCTCTAGTTTTATCGGAATATAAAATTGTGTTCTATATAGTACCGTGGATCAATGCTAGGGTATCAAAACAAAATGGCAGTGTCCAAAAGGAAAGTTCGTTGAAGCATGAGCAGTGATCCGCTTTCTGCATTTCAAGGGACAATGCCAAAAAGATTCATGCTGAGCTGGTGGTGGAGTACAGTCGCCGTGTTTCTAACTGTTACAACCATATGAAGCAAACAGATAATGAAGCCAGGGAAAGCATAGAGGAAATTAACTGCAAAGGTTAATTTAAATGTAGTTTTAGCAAAGAAAAGGGAAATGAAAGCAGACAAAGGGAATTTGCTGCAGGTGGGAGCAGAATCCTCATCTTCTGTGTTACACGTACAATGCTTTACTATTAAGCTGCTGCGACGGCTGTCCTTCTGTAAACTTTCTTGTGTATTTGTGCATGCATACAAGATCAGCCTTAGGAGTGCTAGCCAGCACCACTCACGGGCATGGCAATGGATGTAGAACATCCAGTAACATAGAACGTGAATTTTAGGAGCCGGCAACTAGCCAATAAAGCCTCATATGCTACCTTATGGCGTCAAAGCTGCTGAAGTCGAGGCCCTTAATATGCAATGTGCAAGACTTCTGAGCATCGCAAAACCTAGCACGGCTGTGAAAATACATTAGAGCAAGCAGAATACCCGAGTGTCTAAATTAATGGCTCAATACAGCCAGATGTAACTATGATGGTGTCATGTAGTAAGGTGCTTTTTGTTGTGTGCCTATCCTCCTCACCCACTTTCTTGACTTGTTGCAATAGAGTACATAAACAATCAAAGTAACAATTTTATATTGCTAAAAAATGTTTTTCAGTTGCATGGCAGTGTAAGCAGTGCACATGAAGACACATCCGTTTAGTCTGTTCCAAAACTGCTGGTATTTGCTACATCACCCAAAACTAGCACCCGCAATGCTGTTGCTGGTCCCAAAGCTTCAGTCCCCTATCATTTGACCTTCTGGTACAGGTCTTTGCACAGACAAAAGTCTTATTTGGCACAGAGATAAGCAGTTTTGGTGCAGCGTTCAACATACATCTATATACCAGATATGGTCTCAATTTGAACTGAAACAGTCAATAAATATTGTGGAGCTGGCTTTCTGTGCATCAATGGGCCATTTGGCTGACACGGACCTTGCACTGAGCTATATCAATTCACGAAGTGTGTAGGGCTCCCAGGCTAAAGTTTGCCACCAGCGCCACTGCTTCCACTAGTGGAGAGCCGCACAACCATGTATTAGCGAGCGTGCAATAGATAAAAAAAAAAAGAGAGAGAAAGAAAAAAAAAATGCCGTCCACTGAATATAGTAAGAATGCACTGCAAAAGTGTGCCGTGTTGCTGAAATTTTTGCTAAATATTACCGAAACAGTGTTATTAAAAAAAAAGCCTTTCCAAGTGTGCATATCATGGTATAAATTCGCTTCAACCACTTACCACGAAGCATGCAACAGGCGTTGCGTGCTTGGCAAGTTTGCTGGACTAGGGCATGCATAGGCAAATTTACCAGGTGAGGGGTGGGGGCACTTGTCCCCTCACTGTTGAAAGCGGGCACTTTTGATTGTACGCTAGAAAATCCAACAAAACAACAGCAGAGTCCAAATTTTCTTTGTGGATGCATTAGCCACGTAATTAATGCTTTTCTTTATTACATATCACCTGTTTGGGCTGTGACGATTGTCTTTCATGGCTTGCCACGAAAAGCTGCAGCAAATGACAAATGGGGTGTGCCATATATGCTGGCATTGTAGAGAAGGCTGGCGCTGCGCAGTTCCTGCCATAACACATTTCAAGCTGTGCTTTTTTCTATCATGCCCAATATTTTGGGATTGCCCAATCATATTTCAAAACATAAAGTTAGCTTGCTATATTTAGCCTAAAGGTGAGGGATTATAAATTATCATAACCAGACGCACCTAACGATGGCGTGCCATATGGCATTAAATTTTTTATTATCAAATACCGGAACTATTAAATCTATGTGTGTGTGCGCGTCCAGAGGCTGTCGCATTTCATTGTGTAATCACCACTAATCCTCAATATTTTCGTGAAAGCGATCGTCAGGAATGCCGACAGTTGGGCGAGTGGATTATGTGTGGTGTTTAACCCTTTCAGGGTCGATTTTTTTCGCCATATGCGACCGTCCAGGGTCGATTTTTTAACTGCACATTCCAATTCTCCTGAGGGACCTATTTAAAAAAAAATTTTACCATAATTTTTCTAGGGTGACCGTAAAGTGAGAAAAAAATATTTTGCGTTGGTATATATGTACTATGTATTCATGAATAACAACAATAAAAAGGCAAATAAACGCATAAGAATTAAAAATTTGATGCATTGTTACACACATAGTTCAGGGCTTAGAAAATGCATACACAAGAATATTTCGCAAGTCTGAAATGTTCCTGCTCTTACATTAATATTTACGTCCATAGCGTAATCGAACTGCGCAGGTGAGTGCACTCAAGAAAACTGTGTGGTTGTGTGCCCGTCAAAAAAGCAAAACGTGGCAAACTTCTGCTAATATTCCTCTTATTGCCAACCAGAGGCAATTAGTTTTCGCATGTTTCCAAAAAAGAAAAAAGAAAAGGAAACGCATGCATGGTGGCATCCTGTCTATGCGCACCCCTGTGAACACTAAACGGGCGAGAAACAGGCGGTCGCCCTTTGAGCGATTAGTAACGACATAGCTAGTTTTGCGAGCGTAAGCCGAAACCGCCCGCGAAAAAAACTCAAACCACCGCCTACCCGTGCACCCCCCAACGTGCGAACGGTAGTATACAGATGCGCCGGAGCAAACTAGCTCTAAAACAAAGCATGCGCCGAAAACCGAGAGAGGGAGGCGCGAGAAAAAAAAATTCCCTGCATTCCCACATAGCAGCAGCCCATGTCAGCAAAGGAAAAGTTAGGAAATAGGTGTGCTTTTTAAGCATACAGACGGCGCTGTAAATATACGGCATCGACCATTTTGGACTCCAAAGAGGTCTAAAAATGGGTCGCTATAAACTGCATAAAATATATAAGTATCAAAATAATGACAATGCCTCATGGTGTGAGCTATGAGCATAAAAGTTTCGCTACGAAGGAGTGATATAATAAAATGTACACAAACACTACTGCCTCTACAGGGCTCTTGAAGTTAAGGCCCGAGAAGCACGTGCTGTAAACCTTATGTCACTGCGGATACAGCCTCGAAGGCGAGGCTGTGCTGACCAGGCCAAATCATAAGATGTTAACTTCGTCTAAAAAGCTAAAAACTGTTTCCAAGTTAAAAAGGGAATTGTTATTATGAAAAAATGCTGGGTGAAGTGGAATATGCTGACAATATGCAGAATGAAAGTACTTTTTACACCCAGTTTCTATTTCCCTGCACTGGACGAGGACATGGAGAAGCGTAAGGCTGTTGCTACACCTTCAACATGACAGGGAATCACTTCCAGTCAGCAGGTAAAAGTGGGTGCCGAGGTATGACCTATTCTTAATCGACAAAGGAGCACTTCCTTGCATCATGCTGTTTTCTCCGATATCCAGTACCCTAATTTAGGTTTGATCATGCATAGTTTATTGGATACCTGGGTATCCCACTGTTTCTGCAAGTGCTTCTTCAACTTATGCCGTAAGTATTGCTTGAAGTCTGTGGATGGAATGGGTATGTTTGTGTCGGTGTCACTAAAAGCTACTAAGGTAGTGTTCTCGTCAGCAGCTTCATTGCCTTTTATGCCACTGTGGCCAGCAAAGGACAATGACTTTCTTAGCCATATAAGCTGAGCACAGCAATGCATATAGTTCTTTAAAGACAGTGCTTTTATGTTTTCATAAACTTATTAGGGCTCGGACTGCACACAATAGCCCTCGAGAGACTCATTTGCTTTACGTGTTTAACTGCAGAGAGTATTGCGTATGCGTCTGCCGTAAAAATATTTGTATGTGGATTCAATGTGCCGGATATTAAAAATGCTGGTCCTAGAGTTGTATAAGCAACACCAGTAGGAGACTCAGAAGCATCTGTATAAAATTCAGCACAGGAATACTTCTCCTGAAGCTGAAGAAAATGTGAATGTATATGTGCTTCAGGAGCTCATTCTGATATTTCTACAAAAGAGATGTCGCACTGGATAGTCTGCCACTCCTAAGGCGATGTAAGCCGAGTAGGAGCCATGAGGACATTCTCTAGAAGAGGAACACCTGTTTCTTTGGACAGTGCTTCCAACTGGATGGACAGAGGAGGCCTAGAAGCTGGGCAGTTACAGAACAGCCTGGCCATTGACAAGTCACGAATAATTGAATGACATGGGTGATCTACATCCGATACCTTCAAGGCATAGGAGAAGCTTAAATATGTCCTTTGGAAGTATAGAGACCATTCATTAGATCCAACGTACAGGCTTTGTACAGGAGTAGTCCTGTAGGCACCTGTAGCAAGGCAGATAGCTGAGTGGTGGATATGACCTAACATTTTCAAAGCACTTGACGTAGTAGAATTATAGACTATGGCTCCGTAATCAAGGCGTGATCATATTAGACTTTTGTAAAGCTTATCAGGCATCTCCTGTCACTTCCCCAGGATGTGCATGACAAGAGCTTGAGCATATTCAGTCTTGAGGCATTTTACTTTATGATACTTCAGGTGGCAAATAAAGGTTAGTTTATTGTCTAAGGTAATACCCAAGTATTTATGTTCAGAGCACACAGATAGTTGTTCTTCGTGGAGATCTATCATGGGACCAGTAGTACACCTCTCTTGCTCGAGAAGAGGATGCAAATATTTTTTTGAGGGTTCAGTTTAAGACCGTTCTCGTCCATCTGCTTAGACAATTTATTTAAGCCAAGCTGTACTTGTCGCTTGCAGATACTAAAATTACATGATTTGCAACCTATTTAGATGTCATTCACATATACAGAATAAAACAGTGTATGTGGTATGAGAGTATGGAGCAGGTTCATTTTGACAATAAATAGAGTACAGCTCAGCACACCACCTTGTGATGCACCAGCCTCCTGTGTATATGGACAAGGCAGGATGTTACCAACTCTAACACAAGAACTTGCAATAAGAGAGGTAACTGAATCACATTGAGTAAGTTGCACGCAAACTCCCATTCGATCCAGATCATGGAGAATTCCAAAATGCCAAGTTGTGTTATGTGCCTTCTCCATATCTAAAAATATTGATAAGAATTGTTTATGCACAAAGGCATCATGGATATTAGTCTTGATGAAAACAAGGAGAGTAGGAATCATGTTCTGTGTGACAAGTGATAATTGTTTAGTCTGTGTGGGTTCATTGCAGCCTTTGTAGAAAGTTACTTATTCAAGCATGCCAGAAGAAGTAAAGGAAGTCGTGGGAGCTATGCAAGGGGGGAAGGCAGCTGGGGAGGATCAGGTAACAGCAGATTTGTTGAAGGATGGTGGGCAGATTGTTCTAGAAAAACTGGCCACCCTGTATACGCAATGCCTCATGACCTCGAGCGTACTGGAATCTTGGAAGAATGCTAACATAATCCTAATCCATAAGAAAGGGGATGCAAAGGACTTGAAAAATTATAGACCGATCAGCTTACTATCCATTGCCTACAAAGTATTTACTAAGGTAATTGCAAATAGAATCAGGAACACCTTAGAGTTCTGCCAACCAAAGGACCAGGCAGGATTCCGTAAAGGCTACTCCACAATAGACCACATTCTCACTATGAATCAGGTGATAGAGAAATGTGCGGAATATAACCAACCTTTATATATAGCTTGCATTGATTACGAGAAACCGTTTGATTCAGTTGAAACCTCAGCAGTCATGGAGGCATTACGGAATCAGGGTGTAGACGAGCCGTATGTGAAAATACTGAAAGATATCTATAGCGGCTCCACAGCTACCGTAGTCCTCCATAAAGAAAGCAACAAAATCTCAATAAAGAAAGGCGTTAGGCAGGGAGATACGATCTCTCCAATGCTATTCACAGCGTGTTTACAGGAGGTATTCCGAGACCTGGATTGGGAAGAATTGGGGATAAGAGTTAATAGAGAATACCTTATTAACTTGTGATTCGCTGATGATATTGCCTTGCTTTGTAACTCAGGGGACCAATTGCAATGCGTGCTCACTGACCTGGAGAGGCAAAGCAGAAGGGTGGGTCTAAAAATTAATCTGCAGAAAACTAAAGTAATGTTTGACAGTCTTGGAAGAGAACAGCAGTTTACGATAGGTAACGAGGCACTGGAAGTGGTAAGGGAATGCATTTACTTAGGGCAAGTAGTGACCGGATCAGGATCCGGATCCGGATCATGAGACTGAAATAATCACAAGGTTAAGAATGGGCTGGGGTGCATTTGGCAGGCATTCTCAGATCATGAACAGCAGGTTGCCATTATCCCTCAAGAGAAAAGTGTATAACAGCTGTGTCTTACCGGTACTCACGTACGGGGCAGAAACCTGGAGGCTTACGAAAAGAGTTCTATTTAAATTGAGGACGACGCAACAAGCTATGGAAAAAAAAAATTAAATTATGGGGTTTAACGTGCCAAAACCACTTCCTGATTATGAGGCACGCCGTAGTGGAGGACTCCGGAAATTTCGACCACCTGGGGTTCTTTAACGTGCACCTAAATCTAAGTACACGGGTGTTTTCACATTTCGCCCCCATCGAAATGCGGCCGCCGAGGCCAGGATTCGATCCCGCGACCTCGTGCTCAGGAGCTATGGAAAGAAGAATGATGGGTGTAACGTTAAGGGATAAGAAAAGAGCAGATTGGGTGAGGGAACAAACGCGAGTTAATGACATCTTAGTTGAAATCAAGAAAAAGAAATGGGCATGGGCAGGACATGTAATGAGGAGGGAAGATAACCGATGGCCATTAACACGTTCACTGAGTCGGGGCCCACAGGTGGGTCACGCAACGTAGTCCAGCTGTGCTGGCACAAACAACGAGGTGTTTCTTGCAGTGTGGCGATGATATGCTTCCACAAATGAATGAAAGTGCATTTCCACTATCATATCACAGATGGCGGTAGAGATATAAAGCGCGCCTGTATTTATTGAGATTGGCAATTGCAATGTGTCCGATGATAAAGCTGACGCCTGTCAGGCGTCAAAATGTTTCTGCGTCAAAACGGCGCAGAAAATGTTCCAGCTACCCGCTGCAGCCTTTTGTTCGGGCGCTTTCCACATGCGCAACATACTTTTGAAAAGCGCTCACAATGTGTGCAAGAGCTCAGCTGAAGAATTAGTCAGTCCTATTCGCAATAACTTGGCTCACTCTCAGTGCCAAGCCTCGTGGTCCTCATCCTTGTGCGTTCCATTTTTTACGAGCATTCAAAAATCGTGATGGACTGTCAAAAATTCGACGGAGGTACAGAAAACCAGAAGAAAAGACCGTGCGGTGGAAGCGGATCTGCCAGGACACACGGCAGCCCAAATACGTTGCCATCCACTTCGTGCTCCAGCGAACGTTGAGTGTTCAAGCAGCGACGATGACAGCCTCGAAGAGTTATTGGAAAGTTCTTCTGAACTGTGGGATGGTGAGTCAAGCATTTGCGGTGAAGCGATATCTGAGGATTCAGAAAATGGTGATGTTCAGGCTGAATTACCTACCGAAGGCTGGAATGCGATAACGACTTGAGTTAGAGCGATGTCGTATTCGAGCCCTCCTGTACTAATCAGCCTCCCGACTAGCAACGATGCTCTCCACTTTTTTTCTCTTTTTTTGGCTGACGACATTTGGGACATGATGGTTCATGAGACAAACAGGTATGGGAAGCAGTACATAGAGTCAAACGTCCTACAAGAGAAATTGCGCGTGAAGAAATGGACTGAGACAAACGTGCAAGAAATGAAAGTGTTTGTTGGTGTACTGATTTGCATGGGTCTAGTAAGGCTTCCTAATCTGCAGCACTACTGGGCAAGAAGCGATCTGTATGGCGTGAACTGAATTCGCCAGAACATGGCCCGCGACCGGTTTCTGCTGCTACCAAAGTTCTGGCATTTCGAAGATAACGAGGAACCGAGCGCACAGCAGGATCGTCTCTATCGTATTCGACCCTTGATAGAAAAAATGAATTGCAATTTCTGCTCAGTGATGGAGCCAGGCAAAGAGATTGTCAGTGACGAAGCGATGATTCCGTGGCGTGGGCGCCTCGCCATACATCCCTGGTAAAGCCCACAAGTATGGAGTCAAGCTATACAAGGCCTGCACGAAGGAGGGCTATACATTGAAAGTGCAAATATATGTAGGAAAATCTGGCACCATAGCGGGCATGGGGCATGCCGAAGAAGTAATAGTAAATTTGATGGCTGGCTTCACCGGCTGTGGTCGCACACTTTTCGTCGACAACTTCTACGTGAGCATGCTGCTTGCATCATGTCTGTTGAAAGATGATACATTTTTATATGGCACTCTCCGATTGAACCGAAAGGGGCTTCCGAAAGAAGTTACACAAGCTACAGTAAAAAAAAGGGGAAGTCGTTGGTCTTGAATCCCACAACGGCGTAAAGGTGCTCAAGTGGTTGAATAAACAGCCCGTTCTCATGATGACAACGGTTGCTGAGCATGATGCCAGCCTTGTTGATGCCGGGAAAAAAAACGAGAAAGGGTGAGCCGATCATGAAACCGTGCACAGTCCTCGACTACAACGTGGCGAAAAAGGGCGTAGACTACAGTGACCAAATGACGTCCTACTACTCCTGCCTACGGAAAGGGCTCAAGTGGTATAGAAAAGCTGGGGTGGAGCTCATCGTTGGAACTGTAGTTGTGAACGCATGGGTTGTCCATTCAAAGGTGGACGGTAAAACGTCGCCAATCATCGAATTCAGTGAGGAGTTGGCACGCGCACTCTTCGCCACAGCTCAGATTGAGACCGAAAGGACACGCGGAACAAAGCGCGCCCATATGCTGGAAAAGGCCGATGGACCTGCACGGTCTTTCCGAAGGAGATGTACTGGATGCTACGCATCGCTGAGAGCTCGCAGAAGTCCAGAGCAGGCAAGGGTAATGGCGAAGAAAGTTGTTACATTTTGCGCAAATTGCGCGGGAACGCCATTTATGTGTTTGCCATGTTTCAATCTTCTGCACGAGTAGAACTCCTGAACATAGACTACGTTTTCGACATCGTGAGCTGGTGGCATGTAAGACGTTTAGTTGCAAATGCTGTGATTTGAACGTTTCTTTTTTTTCTTCCGAAAATTATTATGGAAGTACTTCAATAAAATGTCGAGTTTGAGGTCTTGTTCTTGAGTCTTGGTGCTTAGTGAATGCTGAAACGCAGGGTCACGTGGCGTTGCCCCACAAACGGGAGCTGGTCGGTGGGTAATAAACGTAGCAGGCAACGGCTTCAAAATGCAAACTCTTTATTGTGGAAACTTGTGCATGCCCAGGAAAAGAAAGAAGAATCGAGGGTACGAGAGCAACAAGCACCTCTGGCACTTGTTCAGACCAGAACGGCCGAAACTCTTGGCAGCACTCTAGTTACATAAAGCAGAAATTTTGTAGACAGAAAGGGTGCCGTTTTTCAAGGACATCTTTGAGAACGCGCTTCAGTCGCGTTCACTGGGGATGAAGCGAGCAGAGTCGCGGTAATAAATGACTCGATAAATTCTCCAGATGCTGTATGCTACAAGGATCCATTATCCATTTTGTTTTTACGATCCATTTGGTCCTTTACGTCAGGTCATTATTGTTCGATGATGTAGCCGTGCCGTTCAAACGTCCGTGGGAAGCGACCTGACTATTGGCTCATTGGCAACCGGATCTCACTATTGGATGAACCTTGCAGCCCATATTGAACCGCAGCGCGCAACGAATGGCGAAGGCTATCGTCAACGCGGGTATCTGCTGCTTTTCATTTCTGTGATAGGTCGACTGCTGCTTTCGTCTGATGATTCCATCAGGCTTACGTCATGCGAAATGGAGCGGAAAATGGACAATGGATTCTTATAAAATGTGGCCCCAGGGGAAGCAACTTCCCGGAAATGCACGGGCCAAGTGAACCACGTGATGGTTTTCTGAGCTCGCATACATGATTGAAGTAGCCCGCGCAAGCTGCGACCGAAAATGCCAATAGAGCCATCTTTCAGCAGGCGGAAAAAACAGCCTCAGAAGTGTGCCCCACTGGTGTGTCACGTTGCACCGGCGGAAAGCATCGGGTGACCTACCGATGGGCCACGATGCACAGAGATCAAAACTATGATAAGGGGCTATGCAGTGAACGTGTTAAGGGTTACGGACTGGCTTCCAAGGGAAGGGAAGCTTAGCAGGGGGCGGCAGAAAGTTAGGTGGGCGGTTGAGATTAAGAAGTTTGCAGGGACAACATGGCCACAATTAGTACATGACCGGGGCAGTTGGAGAAGTATGGGAGAGGCCTTTGCCCTGCAGTGGGTGTAACCAGGCTGATGATGATGATGACTTATTCAAGCATTCCGTGTTATACTGCCGTTACTCCAAATGTTTCCCAGGCTCCTAAGACAACTGCATGAGGTACAAACATCAAATTCCATGAAAATAAAAATAACTTTTACTGTAATGCATTGCAAAACTTTCACATGCTTTAAACGTAATGTTGTAAATAATTACTGAACCCTCGCTTTTATCCCAATTTTTGTTCATCACACGAGGCTCGCAGTTTGTTTCTCCGGTGTCTTCGGATAACTGAACATGGTACAGTGTTCATAATTGGGGAAAATTAGGAGCACGGCATAGGTAATGTGTAGGCGATGTTTCAAACAGGTTGGTAAAATGTGCCTTTTTACAAAAGATTATGTATGCAAGTAGTGCAAAACATTATCAGTGACGCCCGGTGCAAAACTTACACTGCTGCCCTGGCATAATTACAATTACAACTGAGGTCAAATTTTTGTGAACATAGGGGGAATGCTACCCCAAGTTTGTGTGCGATGTTGAATGGGGCAGAATTTAGCCCATTGCCCTGGTAGAAGTACAAATGATACTGAGATCAATTTTAGCGAAAATTGACGGTACGCTATGAAAAACCTTTATGCGAAGGTAAACAAGTTGGATCAAACACAGCATTTGTAAAAAAATAAAAAATTGTATTAATCGAAGTTTTAGAAAGTGTGATATGGCTGCTATTAACTATGCTTCCCATTGTCCCAACATAGCTGTAGACTAAAGCAAGCTTATATTTTATGGAAATGGCAGGGGTGGTCATGGTAAGTGCCATGTCTAACAAAATTTTTATGTTCCTGGTCCAAGCTTGAAGCCTTGAAAATAATTACTGATGCCTAGTTTTCTTCCCCTATTTTCATGAATCATAACACCTTTGTAGTTGGTTTCTGCGAGGTTTTCGGTGAACTAATCCAGGTACCGTGGTTATATTTGGTGAAAAAAAGGGGCTCATTATGGGTAACGTGTAAGGTAAGTTCAAAGTGAGGGGACCTATAATGACATCTGCAGTAAATTACGCATGCATGCAAGTGATCCAGAGCTTTATCAATGTGTCTTCAAACAAAGCAGAATTTACCTTGCTGTTCTGGGAGATCCGAAAATGAAATCGAGATAAAATCTAGCAAAAATAGTGGGGGGGGGGGGGAGGATGCTGTGCCGTCAGCTATGGTTAATGTTTTGGCGAAGTAAAATGTGTGTTGATGAATTACTGGCTTTCGAAAATACCTAACAATAAGTACTCGAAAGCGTTACATGTGGGAAAGGTTTCAAATGGAACCTAACAACCTTTTAAGGTGTAATTTCAAGAGACTAAAATGCCTATTTCAGCAGCTTGAAATAAACAGCTTCAGTGGAAATTAGTTTATTTTGCAAGGTCACAAACATCTGCTGATGTTTTTTTAATTATTATGAATATTGTAAGTCTTTTACGTTGCCCATACGTTGATGTGTATAACCTCGACAATACTATTGCTTTAACTAGCAATAAGCTTGTATACTGTAGCATTATATACCAATAGTATTGTTTGTTGACTTATTAAAATTGTAGCAAATTACTATTTTTATAAGCGTGGTACTGCTGCTACTGCGTGGGGTCAGGGCCTTCTGTCAGGCCCTATTTGCCTTTTGTCACTGCATCATCTAGAGATTATATATTTTTGGGGGGAATACAGTCAAATAGCTTTTGGTCCACCATGGTTCAATATGTGTCAATGATAATCACGTGTATGGCTGGTAAATATAAAATTAACTGACAGATGCATTTGCTGGCTCTTTCTCATAATGCAATAGCAATTTTCAATATATATATATATATATATATATATATATATATATATATATATATATATATATATAGAGAGAGAGAGAGAGAGAGAGAGAGAGAGGGGTTGGATAGAGAAATAGTTGGTACGCCACTGAAGGCATGTCAACAAGACCATGCCCTATGGTGTGCAAGACTAAACTGGAGTTACATTGAATATGTCCACCACAGAGTTCATTTAAAGTGCACAACCTCTGCATACATGTGAAACAAGTGACAGCTGATTAAATTAAAACCGCAGAATCTGCTCTTCCAATTGCGCAGGAATGCAGGGAAGGTCACAAGCAAATTATATGTCAGCAGATGAGTATGTGCTAACATATGCAAGATATATAAGTACACATGTATAAGTTATATATAAGTGGCATCACCAACTATTCTAAAGAGTGCATGAACAGACGTTATCTGAGACTTCTTTTTGACCTGACATGCTTCTTGAGCAAGCTCTGAACCACACTGGTATAAGGAATACTAAACTGAAGCACAAGCAGCGCAAATAAAAGAGACAGAACAGCAGCAGTACATTGGAACATCCGTCAGAGAGAAATTCAACAAAATTGTGAAAACTTTGAATGATGAACCAACGGCATCACCTATATCTATGGCTGCGCCAATGAATTTGAGAATGATGATGATGATGATGATGATGACAGTGTGCTTTAGATTTTGGTTTGTTTGATTACCGAAGCAGCATCAATGGAAGGAGGCTTTCAGTCTTGTTTTTCATTTGGTGCATACGTGACCCAATTTTCACTACAATGCTGTTTCGAAGCAGAATGGCATAAAGGACTGCTCTTGGCACAATTTGGCACAATTGATACAGTTGTTCCATGACTGTTATCATGAAATTTTCTAATGTATTCTGATGTATCAGCAGGTTTAAACATTGTTGTTAGTACACTGATGAATGAGGGGAAGGAAGGATCCAGGGGATACTGTATGTAAGACAAGATAGCAGAAATTATGGTGATCTAGAGGGTTTTAATCTCAAACTCCAATATCAGGGCCTTGAGACACAATTTCAGAGCGCCCCATGTCAATATTGACCACCCAGCGTACTTTACAATGACCAAAAATCTCAATACATGAATGACACTTTACATTCTGTCCTGTCAAAACAGATCCACTGCAGCTGGGAAATGAGCTCATGCTCAGGAGGAAAATGCCATGGCCATTGCATCACCATAGCAGGAAAGCAGACAAACATCACTTCACAAAGTAACAAGCCATTTTTAAATGATTTCCAGCAGGCATATGAGCTTGGATTCACAAAGTAACACAATGAATGATGATAACAGCGAGCACATCAAAGCTAGTGCTCCAAGGCTTTATGTCAAGGAAGGAGTATGGTTCTTGACACTTTCCTGGTATGGATGCAAAATTCCAGCCCCCAAACACACCATGGAGGATATTGGTTGGGACATCATCATGGAAAATAAGTTAAGCATTGCTGGTTTGGAGTCTGGCAGACAGCACAGTCTGAACATCGCACTTAAAGTGTGCATTACGCTTTAACGTGCAGTCGTACCAGCTACACTTGAGAGAAAAGGTTGCAGCTGACCGCCATGGCTTGACCAAAGTTGCGCAAAGGTGTTGTGTGAAACTGCTTCCAAAGGCTTTAAAAGCCAAGTATGTGCTTTTGGTAGACGTTGTGCTGCCAAGTGGTAAGTAGATCATAATCATAATCATAATCATCATCATCATCATCCTATTTTATGTCCACTGCAAGACAAAGGCCTCTCCCTGCGATCTCTAATTACCCTTGTCCTGCACCAACCGAGTCCAACAAGTGCCTGAGAATTTCTTAATTTCATTACCCCACCTAGTTTTCTGCCGTCCTCGACTGCGCTTCCATCTCTTGGCACCCATTCTGTAACCCTAATGGTCCACCACTTATCTAACCTACGCATTACATGACCTGCCCAGCTCCATTTTTTTGTCTTAATGTCAATTAGAATATCAGCTATACCCATTTGCTCTCTGATCCACACCGCTCTCTTCCTGTCTCTTAACATTACGCCTAATATTCTTCGTTCCATCACTCTTTGCTCGGTTCTTAACTTGTTCTGGAGCTTCTTTGTCAGTCACCAAGTTTCTACCTCATATGTTAGCACTGGTAGAATGCACTGATTGTACACCTTTCTTTTTAATGATAATGGTAAGCTTCGAGTCAGGATATGACAATGTATGCCGTATGTGTTTCAACTTATTTTTATTCTTTTGTAAATTTCCTTCTCAAGATCAGGGTCCCCTGCGAGTAATTGGCCTAGGTAAACATACTCTTTCATAGAATCTAGTGGCTGACTGGCGATCCTGAACTCTTGTTCCCTTGCCAGGCTATTGATCATTATCTTTGTTTTCTGCATACTAATCTTCAACTCCACTCTTACACTCTCTCTGTTAAAGTCCTCAATCTTTGTTGTAACTCATCCCCAGTGTTGCTGAACAGGACAATGTCATCTGCAAACCGAAGGTTGCTGAGATATCAGAGTGCCTACCAAGGTGACATTTCTAAATTGCCTGAGTTTTCCAGGTTTTCCCCGAGTGCCTTTGCAAAATTTCCTGAGTGACACAGAGCTTTGTTTTGTGTCAAGACAGGCTGACACCATGTCGCCTAATGCTTTCACTCTTAATACGCATGTTAAAAAACAAAAACAAAGAATGACTTAATCCAGTTTGAATAGTAAGGAGTAGTGCTTACTTTATTTAAAAAGAAAAGAGAAGGGAGGGGTTAGTAACATGCACAGCAATAAAAGATCTTCGAAAAAATGGTAAATCCCATTGCAAATTGAGTCAAACATTCTCGAATACGAATCAAAAAGATATGAATACAGAAGCAAACATTTTTGAACATGAGCTATTTCTAACAACTAATAGCAAGCTCAATGGCATAAGGCACGAACTTTGTCACAAGTGAGATTCTCTCTCAACAGCTGGTAAGTTGTCAACCTCAACTGTCCTGACATATGATGAAACAAGATAGCAAGGTGGGTGAGTTGGTTAGGACACGTCGTGCTTTTGGTAACAGCGCAAAGGGACATGGATAAAAGGAAGAAACGCGGCAACGTGGACGCCTGTCTTGTCATGTTTCTTACCTCAGTCATCTTACCTCAGTTACCATATTCTCAGTCAGCGCACAATGCCTCAGTGTTGCATTTCACTGCTTTGGTTTGGATAGAGGGACACTTGCATCTCAGCTTCAGCCAATATTTTGTATTTTGAGCTCAAGCTGCTTCAAAGAAACGGCGACACGCTTACCATCATCATCATCGTTGCATGTCGACCTAACAGACTGAGTGAAGGCTCGGCCGGCTGACTGCGGAACGAACTTGGCCGTGATTCCTGGTAGCTCGACCAGTGTGATGAACTGCTCAATGTTTGTGGTAAACTGGCCGTTCAAGATGGAATTTTGGCGGTGCTAGTACGAGTGTATGGCTGCGGGCAACCACGAAACAACTCCGACCGGGTGACTGAAGTGAGCGACTCTTCAGCAATGTGCGGTTGGATTCTGGATGCATGGTGCTCAGTGTCAGTGGACACTATCGCAAAGAGCATTAGAGTGACGGGGATATCAAATGCCACAGACAACACAGAGGACGACCAGCTTTGGGAGCACACCGATGAGGTGAGCTCGTCCGACAGTGGTGAGAGTGCCGATGAGCTGAGCTTGTCCGAGAGTGATTAGCTTGAAAGTGGCGATAAATAGTGAAATAAAATGTTGATATCTGTTACAGTTTTTTAGTTATCTGACACAGTAGTCGCAGTGGCACTACAGTGTGTTAATGTGTAGCTATAGACCCCATTTGTGTATAACCCGCACCAGAGAAAATTTGATGAAAAAAAAAGTGCAGCTTATACATGTACAGGAGTATATACAGTAAGCACTAACATAAATTTCTCCTCAGTACTTTTCTTCCAAACCACCTACTTGGATTTCTTTTTCATTTCAAGTAGCAGCTGCTTGATGTGTTCCTCAAGGAAGTCAATTTTGTCATTGCGTCGTGCAAGGGTCTTCTGTAGTCGTACAATGCGCTCCACCAGCATTTGCTTGTCCAGTTCAAGGTGCACAGGTGCTGTTGGTGCATGTTCGGGTGATCCACTGCTGCTCGCACCAGATGCCCCAGGACTTCCCTGTAAGGCATACCATGCTTTCAAACATGTGTGCACACAACAGTGGTATTGCAAACATGAGATTATGTGCATAGTGCCAGCCACAGCATTATTAAAATAAATGCAGCATACGTGACACTTTTAAAGTTGAGGTGGATGAATTATAAGCCATAACAAATGCATTTTACCGGCATAATATATGGAAAAAACATGCTATAAAGGCATTCTGCCAAATAGATTTGGCTACACAATGGGAAAAATGACTCAATTATGGATTTACACATGGGCATGACACCTCACTTCTTCAGTACCCAGATGGCAGGCAATACCAAGCAAAATCAAGCAAAGGCAAAAGCTACCATAGTCATGAAGCTTTATACTATATTAAGTACTGCTATTTCTTGAGCAGAAGTTCACCAGTTCAGGTGGATACTACAGTAATATATGCTAGGTCTAAAACAGTAAAGGAACATTGTTTCTGCATATATAGTTGTAGAGAGTACGCACATTAAGCAAGACAAACTAACGTTGCCTTGCTGGTTGCAAAACATCCTACAGCATGTCTTTTGTCACGTTGCCATGCTGGTCATACAGTTAAACCTTGACATAACGGGCTTCAATAACGAAATTTTCAATATAACGAAGTATATGATTTTTAAAACTTCTTTTCCATATAACATGATGTATTTTGAACTTCAATATAATGAAGTGTGTTTATATACAATTTCAATATAATGAAATTTCCCTGTCGCTGTGAAGGAATACCGAGACAATAAATGCAAACTTCTGCGGATGCAGATGGTCAAATGGTTTAATTAAAAGCGACTGCTTGCGAACGCACGTCTAAAATCACGCACCGCATGATCAAGAGCAACTGCCAAAGTGGAGCAGCATCATGTTCCAGATAAAATTAGGGGGGGGGGGGGGGGGGGGGCAGATGGCACACACCTTTTCTAACGCGGCCATGGCTGCACATGCCTGTCAGCATGGCTGAGCACATACACAGCCTGTGTGCCCTGTTTCAGAGGTAATCTGCCATGTATGCAAAGACTAGGCGAGTTGAGATTGTGTGGCATCGTACGCTGTCTTCCCACACGTTTATAGTTTAGAGCTGGAGGGTGCATAACTTCGCATTTCGGAGACCCATTGAAGCGAGAGGCAGACAAAGCATTTGCTTTCTGCTGCCGACACTTTTCATGATAGCGTCGCCCCACTGCGGGTGACGCTATTAGCCGCAGGGGCACAGTGGATGTTCGGTGGCGGTGCACTACCTACAAGCACCTAACATACTGCATTTTTGCAGATATCTGCGGTGGAACAGGCATTCTGTGCTGGAACCTTGCGGCACTTCAATGACGGGCAGGGCAGAGAGCTCATACCGTGCTTTTCCAACACATCTCTGTCTGCGTGGGAAAGCTGGGCGCCTGCGCAATGGGATAATGACTGCCAAGATAGCCTGCGGCGGAATATAAAAACAAACTGCAATCGAACTTAAGCTCGGTTCATCGGCGGTGCACTACCGACAAGTACCTAACATACTGCACTTTTGCAGGTAAGAAATATTGCTGTTAATCGTTTGAAATTGAAACGGTGCTTCTTTGTGGCATGGCTGCCAAACACAGCAGTGCGTTTATTTTTCTGTTCTCTTTTTTGGAAATGGGGAAAGAGGCAGCTTGTAAAGATAGCAGTAAAAGCCATGGGAAGGAATCGACCGATTCGAAAGACATGCATGAGTTGATAAGGGCCTTTGAAAACTTTAAACATGACTTTTGAGTGGAAATTCGTGAATTGAGGGACAGTGTGTCTTTTTGCACTTACGTCTGCAAAGGCACAAAAGATTTGGCAGATGAAATCAAGCAACTGAGAATGGAAACAAAGCAACTCACAAAAAAAAAACATGGAATTAAAGGAATAGACAGCTATTGTAACGGTGCGAAGATATTGAGCTATACATATGCCTAAATAACTTGGAAGTTAAAGGAGCACCTTCCGCAGCCAACCCGGTAATGGTCATACAGAAGATACGATAAAGTTTTGGTGAGAAGATTGACATACAGACATCGACACATGTCATTGGATCCACACCACGAAGCCTGGCATCCAAAACATTATCATTCATTTTGTAAGAAGAGACATGCGCCATGCCTTGTTCACGAAATGCAGGAAAAAGAGGCTAGACACCATTGTCCTCGGTCAGTGGGAAGGAAAGCCAATCTATGTAAACGAACACTTTACACTGCACAATAAGGCATTGCTCTCAGCCAGGATAAAAAAAAGAAGGAAGCTAGGTGGGAAGCCATGTGGAAGTATGTTTGGACTTCCAGTGGATGGGTGTTGGCCCGCAGAAATGAGGAGTCGGCTGTAGTTCGCATTACAGGTGAAAGAGATCTTAACCACACCACAGTAGAATATTGAGAGATAGCGCTTTATTCAGAATGGATCACATTTCAAACAACAGTACCGATTACTTTACCACCACTGACTTCAATTCAAAATTTTCTACTGCTGATAAAACATTTGCTGCATTACACATGAACACAACATAAGAAGAAAGGATGTTCCACATCCGCCGCCAAGGTTTGTGAGTGGTGGTGCTGGCTAACACTCCCAGGGTTAGTTCTAGCGGTAACACATAAATAACCCAGAAAGTGGATGGGAGAACGGAGCTGCGGTAGCTCAATGGTAGAGCATTGCACATATAATGCGAAGACGTGGGATCGTTACCTACCTGCGGCAAGTTGTTTTTTCATCCACTTTCATTTTCATTAATATATCATTTCTTTAATTCAGCTAGTAAGTACAAGTAATTTCCCCTGTGTTGTCCTTGGTGTCTTTGTTTGTTGGCTTCTTATGCTATGATTAACAAATATTGGGCCCCCTCGGTTAACCCCCTTTCTTCTCGTAAATGAACACAAGAAGCACAAGAAGCAAGGTAGATGACATAACTACTTGCTATCCTATCATCTGTTAACTTTGATGTGTTGTTGTTCTCTGAGACATGAATCACCAAAATGATGAAATGTCTCACCTATCAGGATATAATTCAAAAGATTTATATTGTGTTAATGAGAAAGGAGATGGAGTTGCAACTTATTTCAAAGAAACATTTTTTTCATGAGGTACTAAAAGATTACTATGTTATTAATGATGATGTTGAATGCTTAGCACTGCGAATTGAAAAAACAGTTGCTGTAGTCATATAGAGACCGCCTATGGGAAGAAAAAGTCATTTTATATGTTTCTTGGAGACTCTACTCTTGAGTTTTTCGCCGAGCTATACGCTTTTAATTATGGGTGACATCAGCATAGACATGATGTCCAGTGATTCATGTGCCAGAGAAATGGTGACATTATTGTCTGCTTACGGTTGCACAAATCCCGTCAACTCGCTCACTAGAATAACTACAACTCGACATCTGCATCTCCAATCAAAATGAAAAGGACTTAAAGAGTGGGATTTTCATACACGAAATAAGTGATCATTTACCAATATTTAGCATCACCTGTTCGGATACCGGTCCACTCAACAAACAAATACGTATTAAATAACGTATGGATGACGCCGCAAGAAAAACATTCTTTGAAATTTTAAATAAAATTAATTGGAAAAATGTTTATGAGGAAAAAAATGCAGATAAAGCTTATGAGTTATACTTTCAGTTATTAAAGAAAAAATATGATGGTTTCCCTTTACAGCAGATACATAACCGTAAGACCAAAAAGTACTGAAAGCCTTGGATGAATTCCACACTTCGTAAGTGAATTGAAGAAAAGAACTCGTATCATACATTCATTCAGTCACGAAATCCAGACTATTTGTCAAATATAAAAACTACAGAAACACTCTGAATTCCGATCTGAAGAGAGCAAAACGAGAATATTTCCAAAACATCTTTGAAAAAATACTAGACAATCGTAAAAAGGTCTGGGAGGTTGTTAACACCCTGACCAGCAACGGCAAACGAAAATCTAATGAATTCACCATAGCCGCTTCAGATGGTTTAATTCTAAGTGGTCAGGCTTTGGTGGATGGTATGAATGACTTCTTTGTCAGCTCGGGCGTGTATCCAGTTGACAATGAAGATACGTGTATCAATTCTGCAGTGGATATCGTTCCGATAAAATCTTCTCTTTTCTTAAAACCGACTGGCCACGCAAAAATAGCACGGAGTATTAAGAAATTAAAGAGAAATGTGGCAGCTGGTATTGATGGCGTAGGTCCCGTATAAAACAAGTGTATATCACAATTAACATGTAATGTTCTTGTCCACATTATTAACCTTACCCTGAGCACAGGTATCCTTCCACAAGCTTTAAAGATGGCAAGAGTGACACCCATCTATGAAAGCGGTAGAAGGGATACGCTTACAAATTATCGACCGGCGTCAGTCCTACCCAAAAGCACCATACACAGTAGACTAATATCATTCATAAATAAGCACAGCATACTAACCAAGAGTCAGTACGGCTTTCAGAGGAGTAAATCAACGGAGCAAGCTTTGACGTTCATTAAAGATAAAATAATAACAACTATTAAAAACAGAAAATATATGCTTGGGTTGTTCTTGGACTTTAAAAAGGCTTTTGACTGCATTCATCAGGAAATATTGCTTAATAAGTTGTCAAGGTATGGTATAAGGGGGGCGGGCGTTAAAACTAGTAGAGAATTACTTAAAAGATCACTTTCAAGTAGTTAATAAAAAAGGTGGAGGAGTGGGGAGAGGGGGGGGGGCACATAATTTTGGTCTAACATTTTTACAGCTGCAGCAATAAATAAATAAATAAATAAATAAATAAATAAATTCGCCCCCCCCCCAATACTAATTTAATCATAAAGTTGTCTGTCCCCTTTGAGCAGAATTCTTGATAATGCATATCTACTACTGCTGTTCATACATGTTTTTTATTCTTTTTGTTAAATGGGGTTTTATGTGCCAAAACCACGATCTGATTATGAGGCATGCCATAGTGAGGGACTCTGGAAATTTGGACCATCTGGGGCTATTTAACGAGGCCCTAAATGTAAGTACACGTGTGTTTTCGCATTTTGCACCCATCAAAATGTGGCTGCCGTGACTGGGATTCGGTCCCGCGACCTCGTGCTTAGCATCCCAACACCGCAACCACAAAGCAACCATGGCGGGTGTTTATAAATGCAAACATAGCTGTACAGATTTGTTCATTTATATGGTACAACCAGGGCCCTTCTATACGTTTCCTTCTGGTCACAAAACTCCAAAAGTTTCATGTAGGGACAGAAGGTGGCACCTGAGGCACTGGCTTAAGTAGAAGGGGATCAATCTGCCGTGCTAGATGGCCGGGCTGTGTGATAATGCAAATCTTTCACCAAGATAGGAGCCTCTCCCACATTTATTTCAGCTTGTTTCCAGAGTGAACATGCAATGAAATTTAGTAGTGTGATTTGCTGGGCCAGTTGGTGCATGGTGAACGTATAGGGGGTTCCAGCAAGTACGGATGCGAGCACAAGTAAAAGGAATGGATAGGACAACGGCGTTGTCCTGTCTGTTCCTTTTACTTGTGCTTGCATCTGTACTTGCTGGAACCCCTTATACGTTCACCATTGTTAGGAATGGCCTGCCGATGTGGCAACATGCACATTTTCTCAGCCAACTGCAGCTGCGAGTGTTGCGAGCTTCCTCGAAGAGAACCATGGAAGCCTATTACAATTGCTGCGGTGACTCATTTCGTAGGGATCTCGAGGTGCCGCTTCAACACCACCTTGGGGCCGTTGTGACTAAACGCGATCGGCGGACCAAGTATTGTTACTGAACCCGCCACCGCCGACATGGTCTCTTTGCAGCAAGAAGAGCTTCCCTAACAAAAGGGTGCTTTGCGGTACGTGGGCCCCAGGATTCGTCACAGTCTGCTGACACACGTGGCGACTACAGGACGCAAGACAATGGACAACTGGCGGCCCCGCTGTGGGTGTCAGCTTGGGGAATAAGACGCGCCTTTCAATACTCAAGATAATGGACAACCGGCGAGTCGACTGCGTTGACGTTTGACGCTGCGAATCAGCGGTGAACTGCCATTTTCCCCTCACCTAGGGAACACGGAGTGTTTATAAGCGGCTGTTTGTCGGCTGCTAATGTGTGCTGTATTACATGTCAGAAACATGTACATGTCAGAAACTAGATTTTTAAAAATAGAAATCGCATTGTGAAGAGAGAGGAGAGCTGGAATTTCGGCCTACACAGAACAGAGTGCAATAAGGTGGATGGAAATGCTAAAAGGACAAAACCACACATTTATGTGGTTTGTGTGCCAATCATTTCAACTGCACAAGCTGATAATCCAGATGATCACAGACACCACCACCTAGCACATTGTCAACACCAGTGCATGTTCATGTACTACAAGGTCCGGATGTCCATAGGAATTCCTTAGCCGAGTGGAATAGGTGAACTGTTGTGTGCAATTGTTCTTCCTCCATGTTCATCTGTGTTGTCACCACTTACTAGTCAGAACTGTTCTATGGTGTACACTAGCATACTTTAGTGTTTTACACTTGGTAACACTTTTCATGTCACTATGCTTCTGTGTTGACTATTGCCCTTTTGAAGATAAAGAGGTGATCTGCAGCAATCCATACTGCATCTGCATCATTTGCCTGAGCGGAAAGGACCTTTAACTTTGTTTTTAGAGCAGCGGATATTTTGCCTAGAAGAGTGTTTTACTAAAGAAGCAGCTAGAACTTAGTGGTTGCATGGCACCTGTTTACATTGACAGTTAAAACACTGCCATTATGTAAGGCTAGTCTCTCTTTATCTTCCGCCCTTCCCCCACTTTATTTTATTTTAATTTTTTTAAGTTTCAGCAGACATGCACTGTGACAGGCTACCCTGGAGTAATCTTGCAGTGCAAACCAGAAACCAGTGGATGTTGAAATGAACCACTCAAGATGTACTGAAAGGATCATCAAACATTCCTTTACATTGAAGGGTAACACCTTGTTATAAAAATGGAGACATCATTTTGAATATTGGGATATTGCTGCTCACTGTGGCTAGCACTCCACTGCTGGCAAGATAAAACAAGTCATCTGTCCAGTACATGCCAGGGCAGTAAGGTCTAACTGCAATTGGCTGTGATGCACCAATATTCAAAATGATGATATGGCTTTCATTACATGGCAATGATCTACAACATTACAAGGGGTTTTGCTTTTGGCACTCCTTGAGCACTTTGTTATCCTTCAACAAAATGAAAATGTCACAGTGCATGTGTGTTTCAGATATATATTGAAAATGAAGACTCCCCTATAAGCAGACAAGATTCAAAATTGCAGCATAAACAACTGCAGTAAAATTCGGAACATAAGAGAAGGAATCATTGTAACTTAGGTTGAACTTAAATGGTAAATCTAAAGAATGTCTAAAAGAAAATTTTCTGCTCTATTTGGAGCAGAAAATGTATCATAACTGTAATATAAAATGTAACATAAAATGTCTGTACCAAAGGCATTCTTGGAACATGAACTGCGTGCTCCAATGGCAGGCTGAGTACATATCACAACATCATTCCATGAAGCATCAAAATAGTTCTGCTAAATCCTGCAGGTTTGACCAGAAGTCTGTCTGAAGTATGCCCTTGAGCTATGCTGCCTTCTTAAAGGGTGGTAACTCAAGAGCAACCCTTTATGCAGTGCGGAATTAGATGATGACTTGAGAGGTGCATTTGACAACCAAGAGGACAAAGTTGTTGGTGAAGTTGCTTGTTGATCCGATTGTCTTTTCACATTGTTCACATTTGAGCATCCACTGAAATAACTAAATGACTATGTGCAATTCAGCTGTATGTATGCGCGGATGTGGTGGACCAGTTCATAGCCAGGTTTGCTGCACATTTGAAACCACTGTCATTTCAAAATGCAGATGACAAGTGCCACTGTGTTGAAAAATGATGAGTAACTTTCATATCTGGTTGTGAAAGTGCACCCTTGCTTGCTCTGGCTGAAGCACAAGTGTTGCAAACACAGATGTGGAGTAAGTGCTCTTCATGGGAGAATGGTGCGCTGGGGCAGTGCTTGAGGACCACTTAGGGTCTGCCATTGCAATTAAGCATTACTAGTTTCCTTAATCATTAGCAGTTTAAGCATAGCAGCTCCTTCTAGCACAATATGACTGCTACTACCAGGAGACTTAATGCAAAGGTGTGAACCACATGGTAGTGCCATTACCTGGCATGTGGTGCCTATTGGTAACTGGTGTGACTGCAATTCAGCAGCTGGCAAAAGCAGTAATTCTATCCCTTGTATAAAGGTGCCACACGCCAGCAGATGGTGCTAATTGGGACATAGCAACCAACCTTCATGACACTAGTGTATGGGCATGGCACTGGTAGTACGACGCTGTATGTGTGCCAAGTACGCTGTTATGATAAGCATTTTATAAAATGCCTTGTACAGTAATACATGCCTGATTATAATGCTTTCACGATGCTGTTAAAAACAGCGATAAGTGATGTACAGGGCAAACACAGCATACTGCACAAGTTTGATGGAACTTAGTTTGGTTGGCTGAATAATTTCAGCAGCGGCAACCACACTTACTGCCTTGCTGTGCTATGTGAAAGACCTAGCCATGCATGTAACCACACATGGGGTTATGAAGGTATTGCAGAATAAAGTATACAGTCAGTGTTGAAAGTTCATGGGGCTTGGGTTCCTTGAAAAAGCAGATTTTCTGCTCAGTTTGTGCGAGCATATTGGTCCCATATATATACTAGTGAAGGCTGAAAATCTTGTTTCCAGGCTACATGCCCATGCTGTGGAGGTATTCAATTACCTTCCACATTCTGAATCCTCAAAACTTTTTGATGCTAACAGTATGTGAATATCTCTCATGGTCACCGATAGTTAAAACATTTACATATGACCTGAACATGAACAGCTTTTATGCAGTGACACAGGAGATATACCACATTGAAGAACTTCCAATTCATTCATGTTTAATCAGACACTGGGTGCCTATAAATTAAGCTTTCATTTAATCCACATATTTGCATAATGGCCCAGGAATAAAGAAATAAATGTGCCTAACAGGATCACTAGCAAGCCCTAAATATACAATAGTGGCCAGTTTCTGGCCAACTTTTCAACGGAACAAGGCCAGGAGCTGCTACGTGGCCGCTGTTTCCCGCCATTACTGATGCTCTCATCTGGCAACCTGGAGCCACCTTGTGCGTGGTCAACGCAGCTGGTCTATTTAACCCGCCTCCATTCCACTGCCAGTCGGGGCACGCTACCGCACAGGCACATGTCATGACGGTCCCTTTCTTGACGCAGGTTAGTTACTTACCCTATGCTGCTTCATTTCGCAGCAGCAACGCTTTCTTGCTTGCGGTATTGTGCCCCCCTGAAATGCGTGACTTTTGCCGACGTTTGCTGAAACTGGTTCATTTGTATGCAAGTGCTGTTGTCGTGACTTTTACGCTCATCTTGTCTGGGGACGTCAAACTTAATCCCGGTCCTGATCATAACACCACACCGTCCCTTGAATCCAGTTCTAAAACCTTGTCGCGACTTGAAGCATCGCAAACTACCTTGCTATCTGAGGTAACAATGATCCGTGTAGCCCAAAGAAATATTGAGCATCTGGTCAACAGTCTTTCAAGTCGTGTTGATGCCTTAGAAAAACTAGCTGAAGATAACCGTCAAGCCTCTTCAGAGTCAGCCTCCTCCCCAAATGCTGAAATTGCCAAGCTTACTGCTGAAGTACATGCCTCAGCCGAAAAATGCGACGACTCAGAAAACCGTCAGCGCCGGTCAAATCTGCTATTTTTTGGAATTCCAGATGAGAATGGGGAGAGCTGGACGTGATCTGAGTCGCAAGTTGTCTCATTTTTGTGCTGATAAGCTAGCCATTACGATTAGCAGCAGTGATATTGAAAGGGCACCTAGACTAGGACGTTACCAGGTTGGAAAGAACCGTCCGATAATTGCAAAGTTTTCGAGATTTAAGGATAAAAGTTCAATTCTTTCTGCAACATCGAAGCTGAAGGATACACTTGCTGCAGTTCGTGAAGATTACTCAGCACGTGTCAGAATCACAGCACGTGTCAAAAACTTTTTGCACATGCGCAAAAGGCTCGGTCCACTTCCTTTAAGATTCGTTTTGACAAGCTAGCAATGAACAACAAATTATTCATTTACGACTCCATGACTGGTACCGTTAGAGAACTAAAGTCGTAGTGCTCATCGCAAACTCGCTTGCTGTTATCCTGCCACACTACATGGCCACGTTCACATCAGCCTAAAGTCCCAGTATACAACAGTATTTCATTCCTTCTGGCAAACGTATGAAGCTATCTTCCTAAAAGAGACTTAATAGAAACCGTTATTGATGACAGCTCTGCCGACAGTGCAATATTTACAGAGTCTTGGCTAACTACTGATATAGACACGCAAGAACTTTTGTCCAGTAACGGGTTCAACGCCTTCAGAATTGACAGGGTTGGTCGTCGGGGGGCTGGTGTTCTCTTACTGATTAAATCTTATATGTCGTCCTCCGCTATACCAACCAAGAACGAACAAGAAATTCTTTGCGTTAAAGTGTCTTTTAGTTTTTGCACAAATATTATTATCGCGTGCTACCGTGCGGCCGACTGCGATAAATCTTTTACAAAAGACTTGCACAACTTGCTTTTGCATTTATTTGCTACATTTCCCAAAAGTAACTTCATCCTCTGCGGTGATTTTAACCTTCCTGACATTAACTGAGATAAAATGACAGCATCTTCTCAGCTATCTAAAGAATTTCTTGATCTTGTTCTAACATTTAACTTCACACAAATGGTGTCTACGCCGACTCGCAGTGCCAATATTCTTGATTTAGTTTTGGTTTCCAACCCCGATGGTGTTCAGTCATTAATGTGTATTGATGGCCTAAGTGATCACAAGATGGTGTTATTTGACCTGACCTTTCAGGTACCAACCAGTCAGCCTTCAACAAAATATATCCGCTATCACAACAAAGCAGACTTCTCGAAAATAAATCAGGAATTAGACGCTTTTTTCGTGTCTTTTGAGCAGTCCGCTTCCTCGCGAAGTGTATAAAGCAATTGGCAACTTTATAAACAGAAGATTTTGTCTCTTGTCGAGAAATATGTGCCACTTGTGCGCATTCGGGGTGATGTCGATAAGCCATGGTTCACCAACTCCTTTAGGAAGCTCGTAAACAAAATGAAGCGCCTTTTTCGGGCAGCTAAGCTCTCGGACTGCAATTCCAAATGGGAAATATATTTTGCAAGCCTCCGCCAATACAATACTTTGCTAAGGCAATCAAAAAAGAAATTTTTTCATATCGACCTCCTTGGTATCCTTCGTGAAAACCCACAGAAATTTTGGAAGTGCTTCTCACAATATAACTTTGTCATATCCTGATGTATCCCCTGTTTCTACTGATCATCGATCCGATGTCATGAATTGTTATTTCTCTTCCGTTTTCACTCATGAATCCCCCTTAAGTAGTAGTATCCTTCCTGACTGCAACTTTTCCCGCATGCCTTCAATTGACATCTCATCTGAGGGCATTTTGGCCCTGATTAATAATATCAAGGTCTCCAGTGCTCCCGGTCCCGATAACATTCCCGCTAAAATCGTCAAAAGCACTAAGGTGCTTACTAGTAAAATTCTACAAATCATCCTTACGCAGTCCATAACTACCAGTACCATTCCTAATGACTGGAAGTTAAGCAAGGTTGTCCTGGTTTTCAAAAGCGGCGACAGAACTGATCCCTCGAATTATCGCTCAATATCACTCACCTGTATTGCCTGCAAACTTCTTGAACACATAATCTATTCTCATGTTGCCTCTCATCTTGAAGCGAACTCTTTCCTTTTCTGTAACCAGCATGGCTTCCGACCAGGTCACTCATGTGAAACTCAACTCTCTGAATTACCTACTGACCTCCATTTAAATCTTGATTCTCTCTTCCAAACAGATGTAATTTATCTAGACTTTCCGAAAGCCTTTGACCGTGTACCTCACGAACGACTAATGATCAAAGTTAACAGCTTGTGTCTACACCCTCTAACCACGTCCTGGATCTGATGCTTCCTAATTGGCTGATCACAGTTTACAGTGATTGGACACCGTCACTCTACAGTCACCGAAGTATTATCTGGAGTACCGCAAGGTTTAGTCCTTGGACCCCTTTTGTTTTTAATTTTCATTAATGATCTCCCTTCTGGTATTTCGTCATCCATCCAGCTCTTCGCCGATGACTGCGTGCTGTACTGCTGTATAAATTCATACAATGATCAGTTGCTTTTACAGCGTGACCTCACTACAACTGAAAAATGGTGCACAGAGTGGCTTATGCAGCTAAACGTCAAAAAATGTAAGTTCATGCGCGTATCGCGGAAACACTCTCTCATGTCATACTCTTACTCTTATTCCCTTCCTATTGAGCTGGTTCAATCATACAGGTACCTCGGTATCATCTTCACTAGCAAGCTTACATGGTCAGAACATATCCAAAATCTAGTTACCGCCACTAATCGATCCCTAGGATTCTTAAGATGATCACTATCATCATCACCCCCTGTGATCCGTCAACTAGCATATGACACATTCATCCATACTAAACTGGAATTCGCGTCGGCAATATGGAATCCCCATCAAGCGTACCTTGTTGAGCTACTGGAAGCCATCCAAAACCACGCAGCCCGGTTTATTACATCCCAGTACGACTATCGGCTAAGTGTTAGAAACATTAAATCATCCCTCCAAATCCAATCATTAGCACATTGCCGAAAAATCTCACGCTTATGCCTCTTTCAGAAGCTGTATTACAATTTCCCACATTTACGCGACACACT
Organism: Dermacentor variabilis; assembly: GCF_050947875.1. Lineage (NCBI taxonomy): Eukaryota > Metazoa > Arthropoda > Arachnida > Ixodida > Ixodidae > Dermacentor > Dermacentor variabilis. The sequence goes on along the minus strand of NW_027460280.1, from coordinate 37,484,120 downwards.
TCTTTTTCCACCCAACCGTACTTCATGTTGTCTCTCAAACAACCTCAGTCTTCAACGTCTTCATGGCTCTACTAAATCCTTCAACAGCTCTTTCTTGCCGGTAGCTATTGCAGAATGGAATAGTTTACCTGACCATGTAGTAATCGAACGAAACCCTACCAAGTTTCGAAACATACTAACGAACTTTCTGAATACTGATGCTCAACGTATTTTACTTCTTTTTACTACATCGCTTTTTTTTTTTTAGTGCACTGGTTATCACTTTTTGTGTTTGACAGTCATTTCAGTACACCTTCTTTACCCTTCTCAATGTTATTGTTTGTTACTTCAGTCATGACTGTTTCTAAGTTTCCTTTTTTTATGTATGCTCCCCCCTTATGCAATACACCAACAGGGGCCTTTAAGGGTCAATAAATGATGATGATGATGATGATGATGATGATGTGGCTGCTTTCTGGCTGCTGTCCCCTCCCCAATGCTTCCTTGCCTCTCCTCAAATAGCCAGTAAAATCACAACTCTTCAAGAATAAACAAGCAGTAAGACAGCATCTTTCCTGTGGTGTTCTTTCAACCAACATCTAGTCTCACTGTCTAAGCACCATGGACCATGGCAGTGCAAATCAAATTGACAACAGGCAAGTGCAGTATAGGCAAGTTAGCCAACACTGCAGCAATAGTGTGCCTTCAAATACACAAAGCTTGCGGTAGCATGTCATTTGCAGCTAACATTGTAAAGACAAATACCACTTTTTTTCTGCATTCAATTATGCAAATATGCTTTTCATGTGCTCAAATCTAAGGAACATGACACATGCCTCAAGCTCATAAATTGTGGTGCAAAGTGGTGGAAAAGCCTCTGAACAGGGTCTTCTGTTTCTTGGCCACTAAATTTAGCATCTTGCTTCACAGAGGTAAACTGAAAGTCTCCTGGGATTCTCACAAGTATTAAACACCATAAGCACTTATAGTCAGTGTTGAAAATTCATAGCATTTGTAAGCAAGGTGCCTTCACTTCACTTAGCTGCAATTTAACCCTTGTCCCAACTCTTTAGCTGAACTGAAAAAACAAAACAAGTAGATAGCATAGAACAAAAAGCCAGAAAAGGGAATAGCAACACAAAAGAGAGCAAGTCTACTGCGCACAATTTTCCTCTATTTCCACCTGACATTCCACATAGAAATGAGGATTTTTGTTACATGAAAAGCATCTGCATTTTCCTAGTACTTAAAGCACACCAAAAGGTTTCACTCACAACACAGCTTCGACTGGAACCATTCAGCACAGTCACAGCAGCAGCATGCAAGCGTGATTCCTTGGGCTAACAGAAAACAGGATCAGGAGGAGAAGGCAGGCACAAAGCATATCAGTTCAACAAGCTGTCACAACAATGAAAGCCATGCACATGTTAGCTTCAGATAAACTTGCAAATGGGCTGGTTGATTCTACTTGAAGCTTTCCACACATCCTGTGTAACTATGTAACTGAAATATTAACATATCAGTAACTGAGAGAGTAGCCCAATGAACAAATAAATAAGGTGAGGATGACAGCAAATACCTATGTAATCTGAATGCCTTAATGTGTATGGGTGTGAAATACAATCTAGTGGCCTCTAGAGTCTAGGTAAGGGTGTAAGGTTGGCAGCTGATTGGGGGTTGACTGGGCATTCTCGGTTTATCACTTTTGGGGATACTTTCCCTTTTGAGTGACGTGGCATCCGGAATGATGGTTCACTAGAGCAACAGGCATCGTGCCTGCTTGCTCAGCTGATCAGTGTTCACTGAAAGAGATATCCCTGAAAGCGATCAATTAAGAATACAGCCTCTGATTAGTTTGGTGAGATCATATGGCAGTGGTTTCCATTAGGCCTCGGAGCATCATGCCAGCTAGGGAAACTAGGTTGCGAGTTGAACACCTTCAGTTCTGTAGCACAATCTTATGTGATGACTACTACAATTGCTCAGTTCCTAACGTGCCCTAACTGCAACATGCACCCAATTTTTCATGGTCAGACAAAAAAAAGTGACTTTCTTGACTGCAACATGCACTCTTTGTAAATAGCATCTGTAAATATGTGCTACATTTCCTTGTGCTTGTGGGAGTCAGCTGCAAGCATGATGGGCTTTCATAAACAAATTCCACATGACAGTATTGGTCATGCAAAGTATTTCTTGTGGGCTTGCGTGTCTCAGCATTGGCTTCCAGCAAAGAAAGAAGGAATCAACATGTGCTCGTTTTAAAACTCGCCTGCCAATAAACTTCATAAAGCAGCTGTGCGCAGGTAATACTATAGCATAATATAGCACCACAAATCCAATGCAGCACCTGCCATGGCTGAGTACCCTGAAAGGCACTATTGTTGCAGGGAGTCATGTGGCGAGTAATTATTGCTTTTAACTGCTGCTCAAATAATAGCCAATCATTGTGTTTGTGCACACCACAAATTTGTATTGATATGGGGCACATTGCTTTTGTTAACATGCCCTTTGTGGCGAGCAGCAATCACCCTGCTGTAGCTGCAATGGCACTGCACAAGCAACAGCTCTTTCTGTCACATGGCTGTGAACCTGCGTTTAATGCATGCCTTGAGGAGGGGGGATTCGCACGTGGCAATAGTGCAGCATGCACAGCACATGCAGCACCTCTTTGAGCACAGAAGCGCATGTAGGGGCAGACTTGATGACAATGGCATTAGGATGTGGTACTAAGGCCTTGTTCTCATATTTGACTCAAACGTGCATGCAATTTTAGTCAACTTACTTAGAGAAAAAGTGTGCGTTAACTTCAAGAAAGTATATTATACTCCATGTTTTTTGCTAGCCAGCAGTTTACTCACAAGTGTAAAAGATGCCTTTTGTGTGAGCAGTATGATTTTATTTGTTCTCAAAGGCACAGCCCACCTGCACCATGCTTCACTCATGACAATGGCATGGTGTATAGAGCTTGCAAGGCAACAGTCATGCAACAGCCGATCTCTATGATACAAATCATGTGAAGTCAAGGGAAGTATGAGAGAAATTGACTATTTTTATTGAAATGTATGGTTAATTCCATAGGAGAGCTAAATTTACAATAAGCTTGGTATTCTTAGTGAAGGAAAGGAAAAATGAAAAATTAAAGAAAAGACAACTTTGCTGTGCTGCCCTTGAGAGTCAAACCCACAACCTTGCTATGCAAGTGCTAATCTCACTATGTATTGCATAGTGCAATACATAGTGAGAGTAGCACTTGCATAGCAACGTTGTGGGTTTGACTCTCAAGGGCAGCACAGCAAAGTTGTCTTTTCTTTTACTTTTCATTTTTGCAAGTGAATACATGCAACATTGCTGTGCAACTGGCCGCACGAGGCACTTTGCATGTATTCGCAGGCTTCTTTCACACTCGGAAAAACACTTTTATGTAGCACGTTTTGAGAAACAGAAAGCTGTATTAGAAGTTTTCATGTTGCTCTACAATTCTCTCATTGACATGTTTCATCTAAGTACAACAACATAGAAGTTGATTAACTAATTAAAATTAATTATGTGGTTAGGCAGAATGCAAAAAAAGTAATCTGAGCATCTCCAAGTGACAGCGAACAACCTTACCTCGGTTCGGTCCAGATGTGTGGCATTTGCTTATTTTTATAGCTTGGCTCAAGTTAAGTGAATCCCTGTATAAGGATTTATTGGCCAGCTGTCAGCTCCTGTGATCACATGCTACATGATCACATGCACAGCCTTGGCTGTGAGTGGTCAACACTTCCAGGGCAATGGTACTATAAACATATATATGTAAATACCCAAGAAAGTGGCAAGCGGGTCCACTGTTGTTGGGTTCATTAGTAGCAAAATTGTCTTGTTTTGCACATTTCATTTCCCTTTGCTTCATTAGAAATATTAAGGTTATTGTAAACTTAACCGTTATCTGTAATTAATTACAGATGAGGCTTAAATTAACTGTCCTTATGAAACCATTTAATTAGGTAAATGGTTCAATAAAAAAAGTGTTAATTTCCCCTATACTTTCCTTGGTGTCGTCTGTTGGGCTTCACGTGGCTGCTACTAAAGATCGAGCACCCTTCGTTCCTCTTTTCTCCCCTACGGCATAAAGAAATTCTCACGTTGGAATGTAGCTTACTGGAATATGGGTTCAAATAACCTGGTTGGTCATAGAACGTAGAATGAACATGGCTCACAACTTACTGTTACTTCATGAGGGATAGGGCAGGGGGTGAGGATAAGCAGAAGCAGCCGAATTAATGGTAAAGAAAATGGAAGAGGAATAACAGAAAGGCCAACATTGCATTTGGCATTCCTCCCACATCTAAACCCATTTTATGATCAAACTGCATTCTATTGGTTTCTTGCTACTTACTCATACTATGTGAATTAAAAGTGAATGGAACACGGTTGCATTATCCAAGTACACTTATAAGTGTTTTTCTGATGGGAATTATAAAGCACAGTACACTAATGCATGAATGTGGCACTATGAAACATCGTTCCAGCGCACAAATGAACAAGGACGAGAAGAGAAAGACAACACGAACATGAACGCTTGCTAGAGCATCGCAGGAATGCTACTTCACTAAGTGGCGCTGGTCATTTAGCTGAACACATTCGCCGTTGCTCGCACAAGCCAGCATGCAAGGCGTTTTTCGAACGAACATGTGTGTTGCGCAGATATAGCAATCAGAAAAACCGGGAAATTTTTGAAGCATTTTGTATCTCCAATGAAAACGATTACTGTGTCAGTGCTCCTTCTGTTGTACTCGGGAAAAAAGAACTTGATTATCTCAGGGCAAACGGGTGTGTCGAATCAGCTAGGTAGGGCGGGAGATGAGCAAGATTGTACTGAGTGATGTAAAAAAGAGAGGGAATGGCTTGTTCACCTTTTTTCACTTTTTGCTTTTATTCCTTTCCTCTTTTGGTTTGACACATCTGATGACTGTTGCCTAGACCAAGGAAATATTTTTGGGTGGTCCTGCGCACTAGCAGCCCCCCCTCCCTCCCCCTGCCCTGTTTTCCATCTGGCGTTCGTGTTGTCTTTCTCTTCTCGTCCTTGTTCATTTGTGCGCTGGAACGATGTTTCATAATGCTAATCACAACCAACTAGCCCAGCTGTCCATACTTAGCAATGTGGCACTGACATGCTCATTAATGAGAGTGACATGCTTCTTAAATTCCAGAATGCATTTTCATCGCATAGCCATGTCTTGTTTGCTTCTGGTGCACACACAATGCTACGAAGACACAGTTGACTATATGCTGCTCACCGGCACAGTGGGTCTGCCTGCATTGACAAAAGTGACTGTGGGGTGATTGCTGGCCACCTGGCTGGGTCCTGATCCTAGGGTCTCCAGTGAAGCTGTGGAGCTGGTGCGTGAGCCCAAGCCTAGGGGCTCAGCTGCTGAGCCCTGATGGGGGCTACCTTGGGCATCCTGCTGCTGCTCAAGTCGCTTCTTAGTCAGCTGCAGCTCTCGTGACAGCTCCTGTCCCACAGGGCAAAACACAGGCATGGAGGTGGCAGCAATTCTGGCTATACGACAGCAAATTTGGGGGGAAGCTGACCTACTCTTGGTGTGGCAAAGACAATATTTATTTTGGTCCAACAAAGTAGACTGCAGAAATTTCGGCTTTTGCAAAAGCGGAACTTCAATCAAGACCTAGCACGTATAATATGAATGAGCCGTTGTGTAGCGACATGAAAAGACTGCCACTGCAAAGAATTTCAGCATGGTGATGTTTCCTTATTGTTACATTTTAGCAAAAGTGAAATTCCTTATTATATTGTTTATTTTCACTTACTGGTACATGGTTGAATCACATATTTTGTAGCTTCCTGTGGAAACATTTCTTGATATCTTTTACCTAGCACATAGAGCTCAAACTTTTCATGAAAACTGCATACTTTATAGTCAAAACAAGGCATGGACTTGGGCAATTAAGTTCATGCTGCAATATGGTGAAAAAATCTTTGGTCAGTCCCTGTTAGCTTAGAATTACTTTTACTTACAAGTAGTCGCAGGTTGGGCTGTAGAGACAGCAAACAGCACTAGTGTTCGGTAAAAAAAAAAATTTTTTTTTGTAGTAAGGAAATCATCAGTAGGAATGTTTTTATGCTTGCCAGGCAATCAGGCTACAAAAATGGTGGCTACAGCTCAACCACCCATTAATGTGCTGCTGCTTTAGTTACAGTAGTTAAGCCTCAATCTTGTTTCATTTTTGTTTATTTTTTAACTCAAATGCATGTGCGACTGCCAAGATTGCAATAACAAAACAAAGCTCTGTGTGAGATTTTCACTTAATCAACATGACCAACCATAACAGAATGCATGCTCCTCCACACAAACAATGGTGGAGGGGTTGTGTCACCTTGTGAGGAAGAGAAAAATTATAGGGTTTTACGTGCCAAAACCACTTCCTGATTATGAGGCACGCTGTAGTGGAGGACTCCCGGAAGTTTCGACCACCTGGGGCTCTTTAACGTGCACCTAAATCTAAGTACACGGGTGTTTTCGCATTTCACCCCCATCGAAATGCGGCCGCCGTGGTGAGGAAGAGACATATTATAGAACAAGAGAGGAGAGGCGTTAAAGAAAGAAAAGGAAAAAAAAGGGGGAAAAAGAAATCCCCGGGGCATTACCTCACGTCCTCATAGCTCGAGTTATTACGGCAATTTTTTTTTTCTGTCCCAAAAAAGTAAATAATACACATCCCCTTCAGCAGTTCCAAATAAAAAATGACTGACCAGAAATGTGGTACTGAAACAGTTTGTACTACAAGCAATTAAAATGCGAGCATCTACATGACTGAAAAACCAGCGTAGGCACAACCTTCCTCCCCACATTTACTTGTTTCTGCGCTCTGCATTTATCCTTGCTTGCTAGCTGCTGCAAGCCTACATTAGAAATGCTAGAGAGTCACAGTACCATGCAGTGCTCTTTTTCACTTTTCCTCTGTGGCAAGTTAACCAAACCAAGGTGTCCTCATGCACCATCTCAAACAAAGTTTCTTTTGCCACCAAGAACATGTGCTATGAATGGACAAGAAAAGAGCGAGATATTAGCGGACAGGCAAGACCAAGGATCTCTGCCACGAAAGAGGGTCTAGGATTCTACTCCCACTGCAGCTGGGGATCGCTTTCAGCAGCAGAATGCCATAGCTGCTGAGCCACTGATATGGCGGGTGAGATGGAAAACACAGGTGGGAAAATCAAGCTGTCTAGCAAGGCGCTGCGTAACAGCAGAAGCTTAATTTAATGAGAGCAATACCAAAAGCTGTCATTAGAATGAGGTCCTTCCAATTTAAGCATTTTTATATTGCATATACGAATTACTGAATTGGACATAAGTAATACGCTTTTCACACTCCTCACAATAAAATTGTGCTTTACAGTGGAAAGATGTGCCATTTGCTTTTATGTGTGTTTAGGTGCCCAACTTGTTGCTTTCCTCACATTTAAGAAAGAGGAGGGCATTAGTGGCAAGCATAATGCCATGACTAGCTTGCAGATATATTTATGCCATTCACAGTTGAAATATTTCTTTACATAATGTATTAAAACCTAGAGATGAATATTTTTTCCTTCTTCTAGTAGAAGCCCACATATAAAATATAAGTGGCACATGACAACAGGAAGAGCATATGCAATCAGCATGCTGAGGCCATACCTTGATGCTTGAAATATGCCGCCTCTTCATCACTCTTTGTTCATTTTCAGCATCTTCAACTTGCGTTGTCAATTTTTCAACTGTGCAGGAAACAAAAATGAGAGTGCCAGCACAATAACCCAAGATAAGCTCAGGAAAACAAGGATATTTCTCAAATGAAGGTTAGTTTGTTCATGGCAAGATATAAAATGCAGACAAAAATAAATGGCATTTAAATATGCGAGCTGGTTCATGACTGACGGTATTACAGCTCAAACACATGGCAGAGAGTGGCAGAGAGTGCAGCGATGGCATAGAGGTAGAACACCCGCCTCGCGTGCAAGAGGTCCGTGGTTCAAATCCCGGTGCCGCGCAATTTTCCACCGAATCAAAAAAAAAAAAAAAAAAAAAAAAAAAATCCCAACAACAACCGCGTGTTGATAAAATTGCATAAACAGGCCTGGAGTGTGGCCTGATCCTGGTGACCAGAACGGGTAACGCACTCACTCACCTGAGCAGGATTGGCCACCCTAGTGCAGTACTTGGCCACAACCTCCTATATGAACACAACAATCAAACCCCGGCCCTCAGTCCCCAGCAGCTGCGAAGCAACTGACCACGGTGGCGGTCAGACCTGCGACGCAGCAGAGGATGCTAAGAATCCCTGGCTCTGGACAGGCCGCGATTGGAATATGAACCTGGCAATGTTTAACGCTAGAACGCTATCTAGTGAGGCGAGTCTAGCAGTGCTATTGGAGGAATTAGAGGGCAGTAAATGGGATATAATAGGGCTCAGTGATGTTAGGAGGCCAAAAGAAACATATACAGTGCTAAAAAGCGGGCACGTCCTGTGCTACCGGGGCTCAGCGGAGAGTTGAGAACTAGGAGTCGGATTCTTGATTAATAAGAATATAGCTGGTAACATACACAATTCTATAGCATTAACAAGAGGGTGGCAGGTCTTGTTGTGAAACTTAATAAGAGGTACAAAATGAAGGTTGTACAGGTCTACGCCCCTACATCCAGTCATGATGACCAGGAAGTCGAAAGCTTCTATGAAGACGTGGAATCGGCGATGGGTAGAGTCAAAACAAAATACACTATACTGATGGGCGACTTCAATGCCAAGGTAGGCAAGAAGCAGGCTGGAGACAAGGCAGTGGGAGAATATGGCATGGGCACTAGGGATAGCAGGGGAGAGTTATTAGTAGAGTTTGCGGAACAGAATAATATGCAGAGAATGAATACCTTCTTCCGCAAGCGGGATAGCCGAAAGTGGACATGGAGGAGCTTGAACGGCAAGACTAGAAATGAAATAGACCTCATACTCTGCGCTAACCCTGGCATTATACAAGATGTGGATGTGCTCAGCAAGGTGTGCTGCAGTGACCATAGGATGGTAAGAACTCGAATTAGCCTAGACCTGAGGAGGGAACGGAAGAAACTGGTACATAAGAAGCCGATACGTGAGTTAGCGGTAAGAGGGAAAATAGAGGAATTCCAGATCAAGCTACAGAACAGGTACTTGGCTTCAACTCAGGAAGAGGACCTTAGTGTTGAAGCAATGAACGACAATCTTGAAGGCATCATTAAGGAGTGTGCAATAGAAGTCGGTGGCAACTCTGTTGGACAGGATACCAGTAAGCTATCGCAGGAGATGAAAGATCTGATCAAGAAACGCCAATGTATGAAAGCCTCTAACCCTACAGTTAGAATAGAACTGGCTGAACTTTCGAAGCCAATCAACAAGCGTAAGACAGCTGACATAAGGAAGTATAATATGGATAGAATTGAACATGCTCTCAGGAACGGAGGAAGCCTAAAAGCAGTGAAGAAGAAACTAGGAATTGGCAAGAATCAGATGTATGCGTTAAGTGACAAAGCCGGCAATATCATAACTAATACGGATGAGATAGTTCAAGTGGCTGAGGAGTTCTATAAAGATTTATACAGTACCAGTGGCACCCACGACGATAATGGAAGAGAGAATAGTCTAGAGGAATTCGAAATCCCACAGGTAACGCCGGAAGAAGTAAAGAAAGCCTTGGGAGCTATGCAAAGGGGGAAGGCAGCTGGGGAGGATCAGGTAACAGCAGATTTGTTGAAGGATGGTGGGCAGATTGTTCTAGAGAAACTAGCCACCCTGTATACACAATGCCTCACGACTTAGAGCGTACCGGAATCTTGGAAGAACGCTAACATAATCCTAATCCATAAGAAAGGGGACGCCAAAGACTTGAAAAATTATAGACCAATCAGCTTACTGTCCGTTGCCTACAAAGTATTTACTAAGGTAATTGCAAATAGAATCAGGAACACCTTAGACTTCTGTCAACCAAAGGGCCAGGCAGGATTCCGTAAAGGCTACTCAACAATAGACCATATTCCCACCATCAATCAGGTGATAGAAAAATATGCGGAATATAACCAACCTTTATGTATAGCTTTCATTGATTACGAGAAAGCATTTGATTCAGTCGAAACCTCAGCAGTCATGGAGGCATTGCGGAATCAGGGTGTAGATGAGCCATATGTAAAAATACTGAAAGATATGTATAGCGGCTCGACAGCCACCGTAGTCCTCCATAAAGAAAGCAACAAAATCTCCATAAAGAAAGACGTTAGGCAGGGAGATACGATCTCTGCAATGCTATTCACAGCGTGTTTACAGGAGGTATTCAGAGACCTGGATTGGGAAGAACTGGGGATAAGAGTTAATGGAGAATACCTTAGTAACTTGCGATTCGCTGATGATATTGCCGTGCTTAGTAACTCAGGGGACCAATTGCAATACATGCTCACTGACCTGGAGAGGCAAAGTCGAAGGATGGGTCTAAAAATTAATCTGCAGAAAATTAAAGTAATGTTTAACAGTCTCGGATGAGAACAGCAGTTTACGATAGGCAGTGAGGCACTGGAAGTGGTAAGGGAATACATCTACTTAGGACAGGTAGTGACTGCGGATCCGGATAATGAGACTGAAATAATCAGAAGAATAAGAATGGGCTGGGGTGCGTTTGGCAGGCACTCTCAGATCATGAACAGCAGGTTGCCATTATTCCTCAAGAGAAAAGTTTATACCCCCCCAGCTGTGTCTTACCAGTACTCACGTATGGGGCCGAAACCTGGAGGCTTACGAAAAGGGTTATACTTAAATTGAGGACGATGCAACGAGCTATGGAAAGAAGAATGTTAGGTGTAACGTTAAGGGATAAGGAAAGAGCAGATTGGGTGAGGGAACAAACGCGAGTTAATGATATCTTAGTTGAAATCAAGAAAAAGAAATGGGCATGGGCAGGACACGTAATGAGGAGGGAAGATAACCGATGGTCATTAAGAGTTACGGAATGGATTCCAAGGGAAGGGAAGCGTAGCAGAGGGCGGCAGAAAGTTAGGTGGGCGGATGAGATTAAGAAGTTTGTAGGGACAACATGGCCACAATTAGTACATGACCGGGGTAGTTGGAGAAGTATGGGAGAGGCCTTTGCCCTGCAGTGGGTGTAACCAGGCTGATGATGATGATGATGACATGGCAGAGGATGAAAGGGGAAACATTCCACTACTAACTGGGTTTTATTGGTATACATGAACTTACCTATACAGTAAACTTTGTTAATTAAGGTTCTATGTGACTGGAATGAAATATCGAAACTACCTGTATTTTGCATTACTCAATCAATAAAGAAACAAAAAAAAATATGTGTTGTATCATGACAATCTGCTAGGCTCATTTGTATTTTAAATGAAATCAGTGCAGAAAGAGCAATTTTACTCGAGCTTGTAGAATGGATAAGTGCTTGAAGCATGTTGGGAGAGCTCACCTGAAACTTTTCTAGAATGACAAAGGCCTAGTGACCTCCTTTGCAGCATGATGGTGGTGGTAGCATGACATGTGAGCACATAATTTTTACCATTGCGCTAGCCATATACATATAATTTACCATTTATATGGCTACCCGATTCGTCTGTCCGTCTGTCTGTCGTTTGTACATCGAAAACTCCTCCAGCACAACCCCGTGCGCATGCGCAGGGGGGTCAAGAGAGAGAGACAAAAAAAAAAGGGGGGGGGGGGGAGAAAGGCACAGGATTGGCTGCACCAGTAGTGTTGTTTGCTCTCCAAGCGCGCGCAGCAGTTTCTCTCCGGTTCCGAAATGGGTAGGCCACGCATCACCATGTGTCATTATGGGGCCAAGCCCGATAAGAAAATTTAATTATACACTGGATCTTGTAAAGTACCAACCGTAGAGGATTCTAGCACAGTAATTTCTGAAACAGGTTTAGTAACAGCAGTTAGAAGCAAACAAAATTTTGTGCGGAGGAGAGTTACTCTTTTAACATGGTGTGTTTAACCATGGCCTTCGTAACCTTAACAAATGAAAACAAACCTGTCTCATGTCTGGTAGCTCTTCATATATCAGCACCCCACTGCACATGGCAGAGGAATGCAGACCATGCCCACCTGCCCTAATTTAGTTTTTTCTTCAGTTGAGTTGTAAATTGTAGATCAAGAAGCACACAGCTAATGCTACATACTGTGGCACAAAGTGAAAAAAAAAAATGAGAAAAAAAGGGAGAGACAGAAAGAGCCAAAATACCACCTTGACCCCAAGGTACCTCATAAACTTCCGGCTCAGCTCTGAACTGCAGCGTCTCTCTGAGAGCTCAAGATGAAGACTGCAAGCATTGCCTTCTTGAGGGTGCTGACTCACTCATGAGGAATCAGAACACAGTTCAACCTGATACTTTCAATCAAAAAAGTCATTACTTTTTTCAAAGACCATCATATGGTTTTCAGGTCAACAAAAAAAGGTGTCTTTGTTGTCACATCTCAACCCCTTTTTCTGGAGAAGGCCTCCTTCGCATTTGAGAACTTAGTTCCTTCATCTGCTAAGGCTAATGCATCTGCTAAGGCTAATGCATCTGCTAACTAATGCATTGTTGCAGCTCATTGTAAAAAACTAGATTTGTCAAAACTTGCAAAAATCTGTTAATGATTGCAAAGGTAAATACTTAGATGTGTTTTTAAAGTGAAGACCCATAACCTGAGCAGCCTTTTAGATTTGGCGCTCTTTCTGAATAACTTTTTCCTCAATCTTTTACTTTACACCACAGTATGTCAGTTTAGCTATGCACCAACTTACCCAACACAGTACTCTGCTGAACCCATAAGGGCATGTAAGCAAATAAAACCCACTTGACAGGCAAAGGCACTCGTGTCTAGTTAGCCTCTATCCTGCATTAGATGAAATTCTACAGTGATCATCCACCTGTAGAATTTCATCTGACAAAAATGTGGACTGCCCAGGAATCTTACTTGTTTTGGTCTTTTCAGCTAGCTTGCGTGCTAGCAGCTGTGTTTCTTGCTGACGCTGCTTCTGCTCAGCCTCAAGGCTAGATGCCTGCATAAGATTACGTCCCAGATTTCAGGATATGCAAACACACAAAAATCAATTTAGCAGCTTTTTCATTAATACTTTCTGTACCACAAGAAATGACAAAAAGTGTACCAAATTTCCCAGAGATTTCCGCTGCATGATGACTATACCCGTAATCATCTATACGTTGATGCAAATTTTGATGACGACTATACAGTGGAACCTTGGTTATACATCCCCCAATTTTGCGACGACCCGGGTTTTAAGACGGATTAGCGCAGTCCCAGCAAAGTCCCCATAGAAGCAATGCATTAAAAACCTCGATTATTCGACGCAATTTTACGCCTGAACCACGTTATACGACGACCCTCGCAAAGCGCGAGACGGAACGGTGGACGAAATAAAAGTGCCGCGGGTCTCTTTCCTTGCTCCAATCACTTTCTCCCTCTCTTCTCGGTGGCGTCGCCTCTTGTTGCATTGGGGAAGCATTCCTCTCCTCCCTACCAGCAGCCGCCCGCGACGCCTGCTGTGCTGAAATAGCGCCTTTTCTTCTCCACAACCACTTTCTCCCTATCTTCTCGGCGGCGTCGCCTCTCTTCGTGTTGGGGAAGCATTTCTCTCCTTCCAGTTTCCCTGCAGCCGGTTGCCGACAAGTTAGCGTGGAGGGGCCTAGGTTTATTGCACGTGTTCTTCATTTTAATCCTAGTGACCAGCGTTCAGCGGAGGTATTGAGTTGTGTGGAGGAACGCGACGCATGATGTCCCGAAAGCCGACAGTTCTGTCGCTCAGCGATAAGCTGAATATTATCGAGGAAGCGGAAAAGCGGCATGAAGCCACGAAAGCCAGCATTGCCTGGGACCTTAAGATACCCGAATCTTCGGTTAAGACAATCCTGGCAAACAAAGCAGCGATATTGCAGAATGCCAACAAGTGCGGGCTCAAGCGGAAAGCGGCAAAGAAGGACAGCATGAGAAGTTAGAAAAAGTTCTCGTCAAGTGGCTGCATCAAGCACGGAGCTCTGCAATCAACGTTGACGGCGCCATTCTAAAAGAAAAGGCGGACCTTGTGGCATTGCCTCTGGGCATCGACGACTTTCAGGCGTCGAACAGGCGGCTGGATCGCTTTGAAAAACGAAAAAGAATTGTGTACAGTCGCTCTTGTGGAGAAAGCACTTCTGTGGACGTTTCGACGGTGAACGAGTGGATGGAGTCGAGGCCGCAGATGATTGCTGCATACAAGCCCTGCGACGTTTTCAACACCGATGAGAGCGGTATTTTTTACTATATGCAGCCCGAGCAAATCCTTGCGTTTAAGGGTTACAGCTGTCATGGCGGCAAGCGTAGTAAAGAGCATGTGACGGCACTATTCTGTCCTAACGAGGACGGTTCCGAGAGGCTGCCCATGCTCGTTGTTGGAAAGTTTGCAATGCCATGGTGCTTTAAGAAGTTGAAGACGCTGCCGTGCAGCTACAATTTCAACAAAAATGCGTGGATGACGTCTTCTCTCTTCAGCAATTTTTTTGCAGCAGCTGGATAACAAAATGGGTGCTAAGGTGAGGGAAATATTGCTTTTCGTGGACAATGCACCGTGCCACCCACCTGATATGTCCAGCCTGAGGAACATAAAGGTTTTTTTTTTTCCACCCAACTGCACAAGCTTGCTGCAGCCACTGGATGCTGGCATCATTAAGTACATCAAGCAAGGGTACCGGAAGAGGTTAGTGCAGCGTCGGCTGGCAGCTATGGAGTGCAGTGAGTCGAAAAAAAAAAAAAGATCACTGTGCTCGACGCCATGCATTTTATTGCCAGTTCGTGGAACACAGTGTCGCAAAGCACAATCGCTAACTCATTCAAGCACTGTGGCTTTAAGCGAGAGACTGTCTCCTCTGCTGGGGATGCAACAACCTCAATGCCGCTCGAGGCCGATGCAGGCTTCGCCAACGATGATTTCGATGGTTTAAACCTCACCACGACCTTTGCAGAGTACTTGGAGGTTGACGACAACATTGGGATCTGCGGCGAAGTGTCGCTGGATGACGCTACCGAGGAGGCTTTGCCTAGTGCCGACACCGCTGCGACATCGGATGAGGACAACGACGACGACACAAATGCTGTGCCTGTGCCTACCATGTTCACCGAGGTGCTACGGCACATCGACGGCATCTGGAACTTCATCTGTTCACGCGACGCCGCAGAGGTCCTCCTTTTGGATGTTGCCCAACTCGAGCGAAAGTACTTGGTTCACGCATCAAACCAGGTCCAAAAGGAACTTACCGACTTTTTTTAAAGTTCGCACCGGCTGGTGGGAATTACAGCAGTGGGCAGTGGAGTTCCGTAAAGGTTTGTTTGAATAAAGCTTGATTGGTACCCGTGCTGCAGCATTAATTATTATCGCATTTACTTTTTTGGTAATTCAGGTTTCCAAGCCCTGCAGAGTATGTTAGTAGTTTGCATTGAAGTTTCTCGTAAATCTGTCGCGCGAAATAAGTAGTATTCTTATAGGCATAATTTACGTTCGGATTTTACGACACCCACATTTTACGACACTTTTTCGCACTCCCGAGAAAGTCGTATAATTGGGGTTCCACTATACTTGTCAGTGGTAGAGAAAGAGTTAAAGCTGTTCACATAAACACATGGTTGAACTTCGACAGAACAATGTGCACAAATACTGAAGAAAGGCTTTGGTAAGCCAGCCATAACAAAAACCTATACAACAAGCTCTATGCATGTAAATACTACGCAGTTATCAGAGGCATGACTAAAGTCAAGAAAAACAGAACACGATTTGTCAATTAAGGTTCAGAACAAGCAGGCATTGTGGTGCGGCTGCATTAATTAACACACAAGCCCAAGCTGTACTCGTCCTATCAGGTTGTAGCATATCGTCGAAAGTAGTTTGCTTGTTTTGCTTGACATAATGAACCAGGCTTAAAAGCAGGTTCTTCACTCAGGAGGCAAACAAAGATCCTATTTATAAGCTTGGCCTATATTTAAACCTAGCAATGGTATTTAACTGCAGTGCTGACTATCAGTAGGATTGTTATTTCCAGTTATTTTTCTGCCACAGAAGTTCAAAATATTGTTATGGAAGGATGAAACAAGAGAGAGAACGAAGAAGATCGGAGACACTGGCTGCTGCGTGTCGTTGATGGTCAGCCATCTTAACTACTCTGACTCAGCCTGTATATATATGGCAAATATAGTGTTTCTATACTCGCAACATCCCTGTAACAATATAGTTGAATACGCAAGTAGGAAAGCATGGTACGACCATGGGATGGAGTCAGGCTCAGGCCCACCAGTTCAGCACATGAGTGCCCAGTTTTTTAAACTAGATGCGTGCACACCAGAATTGGACCACCTTTGCACTGCTTTGCCCTTGGGCTGGACGTGGGCCTGACTCCAAGTGAAGAAAAACGTGAATACCACTTATACGGCTGCATGTGTGCAAACCAAGGCATACATTCCCTCCCACCATGATACAGTACAGTATTGACAATACAGGGCTCTGCATTCTCAGTGATAGAATTTTGCATACAACACTTTGCTACAACGAATGCCTGCAAATGAACGCAAGAAATATGTTAGCTTTGTGCTTTTAAGCAAATTTTACTTTGATAAAAACTTTTGGCTGCAGTTCTTGCAAGAAACGTCTGCAAAGATAAGAGTTATGTTTTGTTTCTTGCTCAACCGGGTTGGTAATGCCATTGTGTGCATGAGGTTACGAAGGAGTGATAACTTTGTGTCAAGACTGAAATGATAGTCAACTTTTTGTTTTGGATAATATCTTCTATACTGCGACTTCTTACGGCAGTACAACAGATTACACCTTTGCTATTCAATAGACAAGCTACCTATTTTTTGGCTAGCAGACACTTAGCTTTATGTATGGCCATTATCGAGCTGGGCTGATTGAGAGTGTAGATGTGCACCATAGGGCCAAGCCAGGCTTAACTTTTTTTACAGTACCCCAGACATAAACTGGAGAGATAAAGGGTGAAAATAATGTTATTACATAATCATCACACAATATAATATAAGATTTAAGATTGAAATGGAATCATTAAGGAGATAAATAAAATAAATGCAATGTTTAATGTTTACTTCTAATTGTTTGCATAATGCATAATATAGGACTTCAAGAAGAGCATGAGAAGACAAGAGCGAGCACAGGGCTCACCAGGTCTCGATTCTGCTTCTTGAGCTGTGCAATTTCCTGTGTCAGCTTGCCATTCTGCTCTTCCAGGTTCTGGGCCTACACATTCACCATACGAAAAGAGAGAGAGAGAAAAAAAAACAATACAGAAAAATAACCATTACACAGCAAACACCCTACATTGAAGCATTTTACATTTCAAGTAACATGATTTACAGCAAAAGACAAGGCAAGGACTATGTCTAGAAAGCCAGGCCATGGTCTTACCACAGTGACAGTTGTGTACATATTGGCTAATGGAGCAAAATGTCTATAATCCTCTTACACAATTCTCATATGAAAAATGCCAGCACCCTTCAATTAGCTGCAGTCATATACCATGCAGCAACCTATGCAAATTGACTATAAATAAAATAAGTGCATAGAAATAGGCTGCTGTAACAACAGGGTCCTCAATAATGCTGCATTAAGTCAACTTTTATATACAAATGCATCCTGTGAATTATGCAACATGCTCATCAGCTTTCCTATGAGCACAACTCTGGTTAACTTGGCATTCTTGCTAAAGTAAGGCAGCATAGCAGTTGTGCTATGCTGTGCATATACATTTATGTGGACTAAACACTGGCCTTATTAATATGTTAATGCTATGTAGCTCTGGTATGTTCTACAAAAGCACAAGGAGATGTGAAATTTACAAAACCTTTGAAGGCATAAAAGAAAATGTGAAGAAAAAAGTATTTTTCTAGAAAATTTGGAAAGATTGAAAAAAGTATCCTGATTGAACTACCTTATCACATAGAAGTAAAATAATTGCGTAAGAGGGTCTATATGCAAGGAGATGCTTCCAAAACTTATGCCAAGATAACATCCTATACCATACAGCCCCACCATTTTATTTTATTTACTTGGAGACTCTTGGTAAAATTTGGAACTCGTCTACCAACAACAAAAGCTGAAGCGTAACTGCGAGTCGGCCTAGTTGGAACAGATTCATCTTAAAACATTTTGTGCACAATCAAACAGGGACGGAGAATAGAAGCAACACAAGGATGAGGACTTGTCCTTGTGTTGCTTCTATTCTTCATCCCTGTTTGATTGAGCACAAAAAGTTTTAAAACAAAAGCTGCTTTTTAACTCTGTTAGGAAGAGGAGGGGGGTGCAATGCCTGAATGCTTGTGGAACCTGAGCTTACGGGACAGTTTTTGTGTAACTCCTACATTGCGAGTTAGATGTTGCAACCTCGCCATGGCAAAAGTTAGGTCAAATGTGGGGGTGCCTTTAGAAACACAGAATAGTGGTCACAGCCATATGTAGATTCTGCTTTGCCACCTGCTTAATACCGGTTCAGCATATGAAAGTTTCATGGATTCTGCAGGAAAATGAAGAACAATCTTTCTTTTTTCCTAAAATTCTTGTTGAAACCAAAGTGCCAGCATATATAACTGTTGGATCACAGATTTCGAAGTATTTTCTCATATTTGTGCCATTTTGGTGCAGGAAATTTTTGCAAAACTTGCTGGGTTGAGCCTAGTTTTTTAGAAGTGCAATGTAGCCTTTCATTATTTAAAGGGACCCACACCAGACCACACAGAAAGTTTCGGTTATATGATGGAAGTTGTTACATGCCCTCTAGAGAGCGTCCTGCCACAAGAATTTTTCAAATTGGTTCATTAATAGCCAAGATAGAAATATTTCGGTGCCGCAAACCCATGATTTCAGGAGGTCAGGGCCACTCTGTTGTCTCTCTTGTCAGGCAGGGCCACTGACAAGAGAGACACTATCTCCACTTGCCCCGTCTAGCCTCTGCAAGCGAAATTCCTTCCCTGTATTCTCCCATACAGGGGCTCAAGGATTGCATGACGCATATGTAACAGGCCCTGCCATCATTTTTTTTCCCTCTCGCTTTTTTTACTGTGCGGTGCACTTCCACTGATAGCATTGCACGTGAGCTGTTGCGTTGGTCTTGTTTCGCATAGCACATGATTTTGTGCGCTGTCCACGAGCGGTACCTGACTAGCGGTATTATAAGTCGGTGTTACGCGAATACTGAGGCAGACACGAGCGGGTCACAGAGCATGATCGCACGCTCGAACACAGTAGAAAATCACATACTTTAGTTGTCTGCATGTGTGACTGCACGACGTGAGAATAAGTAGACACAACAAGAACACGCAGACATTCGGTTTGTGTGTTTTATTATTTCTCTAAACTTTAATTCGTCTACTGAAGCAACAGATTACACAAATAACAGATGTTGTTTGAATAATTCTCTCCAAGTCACGTGTCACTATGAGCGACATCATAGCAGTTCGATGTAGGTAGGTGCACTTGTACAACATACGTAGACTCTCCGGCTGGGAGCACGGCACTCGGGATGAGAAGGGCAAACGGCGTCCGGTTTGAAATTTCAGCTCTTTCTACAGCATGTAGTGATGTAATACTTAGCAGACAGGCTCGTTAGCGCATTGTATGCACAGTGCTTGTCAGCTCCAAATGGCCAGACTTGGTGAGGGACAGGGACCCCTTAAAGAAAGTTATCTGGACCAAATTCAATGTTTTTGAAATCCATGATGTCATAAGCTGGTGCGGGAAATTTAAAGATGTCCCCACTAATCTATAATTTTTGCGCCTTATGCCTGACGAAGCATCCTTTGATGTTTGCAAAGAAGAACGGAGCTACAGTAAGCGCAATATTCTTTTTTCTACGATTGTATGCGTTCCATAATGGCTGATGTAAGCTTCACTGCGATACAGATATGTATTGTGAGATCACACAGGACATGAAAATAAAAGTAATACCGGCCTTAGGACCTGAGACTATGATAAAGTGGGTTGCGCAGTACAGAATCTCAGGTGCTATCCATGGATTGGGGCTGCCACAGGGCATGCTGGGAGGTGTTCACGCACAAGATCAGTTGACTGTGATTCTCACTTTTCCAAACAACACACTGAGTGCACTTCACCACACTGCAGAACGATGATGCGGAGAAGTGATATAGACACCTCGTCACGACACCTCCTTTATTCAACTCTTGTTGTTGTTGCCTTTTGAACGTTTCAAGGGTACAAAGCACATTCGCCTGCCATCTTTCTTCTTTTTCTGTGGCATGCTTTAAAGGGCAACTCTGGCAATTTTTCGATTTCCACTGATCTAAATAAAATTTTGAATATACATTCTCTTTTGCACTCTGATTATCTATGCCAAGCAATATGGATGTAAGTAATATAGTTTTCTTGGATATCAATTTTAAAGATTGGTCGCATTCCCGACTCGGCTTTTTACTGGCCACCCTCTGCTTGCGATGTGACAGTCTACACCCACTGTTGCTGAAATCGTTGCTGAAATCGCCACTGTCTACTTCAGAAAATCTGTAAAAGATCCCTGTGTTGTCAGCAGACATCATCAGCTTCACTTCTTTGGCGTTAGCGCCACGTGTACTGCGTGTTTAGCATGCGTTCTGAGTGTTTACATTACGGTAGCGTAGGTTCTGATGTCATCGACTTATCATGACGTCACACGAAGCAGCTACCAGTTTCAGTTTTGGTATCTCATTTATTGGTTATCTAAAATTATTGATGAATTTTTAAGCAAATTGAATCATCCTACCGGTGACAGGTCTGTCAATGCCATTTGAAAATGACAATATCCTAATTTGGTTAAAAAAAAATGCTGGAATTGTCCTTTAAGGAAGTAAAATAATCGCAAAACGCTTGAAAACGGTTGACAGAGGCTTGACAAATGCTTGACAATAGCGGCTCGCAACTGACAACCATGAAAGACAACTCAAAACTTCGAGAGAAAAAAAGTAAAAAAAGTAAAAAGGAAAACATTTTGCACAAGGCATTTATATTTGTATTGGCAAGAGCTGCCCGGCGCACCCTCTTGCCAAAAGGCACCACCAGGGGAAAGTGCGGCACTGCATGTTTCTGAAAAGAGGGTGTCTGAATGGTTTCTCCAAGAGAGACACTGGTTGGCACCTTTTCTCCCTCGCCGCCGCTCCAAGCGGGGTGGGCACATTTTTTGAAGGGGTGCTCGCCACATGGACCGGTCTTTCCTGACCGCCGCCACCATTGTGAATCTCACTTTGCAAAGCGACAGACGCGAGGAAGCAGCTGCGGCTGCTTAGTGGCTTCCTTTTTAGGTGAAATGATTGGCTGCTGCGTGCCCATGTGCACAAACAATTCCAGAAATGGTTTGGAAACTTTTCCATTTTACGACAAAACCAAAGAGAAAGCTGCAGTGGATTGTGAAGACTAGGCGGGACCTTGCCGTCATACTGACAAAAAGTAAACAAGAGTGCAGAGTGGTTTTATATAAAAAGGAAGTTCAAAAGTGCAAGAGGTCTACAACAGTAGCAACATGGTAATTAGTCTTTTTCACTTTCTACCCTCCTAGAGGTCTGTAAGAAGTTCTTTCTTTCTCCTCAATGGCCGTGCAAAAAAAAGAACACAAGATTCATTTATGTGGACGCAGTTGCACACTCACTGTAAGCTTAAACTTAAGAGAAAAAAGCGATCTGATAATAAACCTTGATTCTCCCTCCATCAGATTTGTCAGAGCTACAAGGGTACACACCATAGGTGGTGAAAGAAAGCAGGTTTGAACCATGTAAAATTGGTCCCAAGCACACAAGGAGAAAAACTATACCGAGCGGCTGACAAGCCACACGGCCACCGAGGAGTGTGATAAGTTGTGGTCATAGGAGACAGCGTGCAATAACTAAATTAATGTAGTTTGAGTCTGCAAACAGTCTACGAACACACACATACATATTCTGACCACTCTATTTTGTCCAAAATGCCTTTGGTTGCAAAAAACTAATGCTATATGCGTGTGTCGGCAGTGCATTCCGTAGGCAGTGAGATACGTAATGGCAGACGCAGTAGCAGATGACTCTGTTGTCCTCACCCTGTACAGAACGGCGGCAAGAGGGAGACCATACAGGCACCCTAGTGAAAAGGTCTATTGTCATCCACCTGATGTGCACAATAATTCAACCTTGCTCTGCAGTCTACTACTACTGGCTAGCCAACTGGTAGAGCAATTGCCCTGGAAAGACGTTGGGTTCTGGGTTTGATCCCTGGATCAGGATGAACTTTTCTCCAGTTGCGAAGCTTTCTTTCTGAGAAACCTGCACGGGTTTCCCTCGCGGCTTACCCTTGTAGCTTTAACCTTGTAGCTTTCCTTTGTAGCTTCTTGTACAGTCGGGCGGATGACAACCATTCATGAATCTTCCTGAATCCTGCGGGCTTCCACAGAACTGATTTGCCAAATTCTAGTTCTAGTTCCTCTGAACTTTTGCGGCAGCAGAAAAGCCACCAAACTAACTAAATGTCTGGTGCCTCAGTGGTTTTACTCAGACTGTTGGATATACTTTTTTCCTCTATCCCTACCCTTGAAATTGAACACAATTTTTTGAAGGATTTATCAGTTTATGCAGCAGGTAAGAATAATCCAGCAACACTGATAACAAGTACAGCACTAAAAGCATGCCCTGTGTACCAAGACATCTGCCACAAAAGGATCCTTTGATTTTTTTTAACCCTTTCCTCGCATGAGTTTGTGATACACAGTTTACAGACAAAAAAGTCAAAGCCAACAAACAGCAAAGACTTCCGCAACAGGCAAGCTGGCAAATGCATGTGTTGCTGAGCAGACAGTGGGCACACTGGTCACCTTGAGCTCCAGGAGGCTGTGCTCCGACTGCAGCTGGACGCTCTTGGTCGTGAGGCGCTCTGTGAACTCCAGTAGCTCTCCCTCTTTAAGATGGCAGGCCTCCATGTCAGCCTGCATCTCGGCAGCTGACTGCCGCAGTCGCTCTACTTCCTGCTGCGAAGTGACGACTTTCTCTCGCTCCCTGCACAGAAGCCCACCCACAGTGTGCTCAAAGAGACAGTTCAGCACTAAAGCACACAATCAGTAGCAAGTAATGTGTGAGAAATTCAATAAGTGCCTCCCACTTCAGCAAAGAATTTAACAGAGAAACAGACACCTACACCCGCCGTGGTGGCTTAATACCTATGGTGTGCCCTGCTGAGCATGAGCTTGTGGGTTTGATTCCCAGCTGCGGTGGCCGCATTTTCATGGGGGAAAAATGCAAAAAATGCTTGTGTATTGTGCACTGGGTGCAGAGCCCCATGTGGTCAAAATTAATCTGGAGTCCCCACTATGGCATGCCTCATATCCATATTGTGGTTTTGGGACATAAAACACACGAATAAATTTTTTTTTAATGACACCTATGGTTGGAGTTAGCCTTTACAGATTCGTACTCCTTCCTCCTTAGAATGACTGGCTCCCCCAATGCGACCCCTGCAACTCTGAAAAAACCATCAACCACCTCCTCTGCCAAAGCACCACAATGACGCCCAAGGAATTTTGCAGCCTCGACATTCGAGCTTGTCGGTAACAACTCATCCTTGACTTGGAGCAGTATACAGGAGATAAGGGCAGAAAGAGAGTGGTGTTTTGTCTTCTATGTTTCTGTTCCTAGTCTTTCGCACTCTGCTCAACTTAAAGACTACAAGGAATGACAACAATATACTGTCAACCACTTTTTACTTTGAATCTTGTCATTGCAACCCCTCGTTCCCTCATAAAAAAATCAAAGCAACAAAAGTTCACCATACTGAACTTTTTCGCCATCTGATAAAAGAACATAAAGATTTTGTGAGATCCGCAGCTCCTTTTATGCTTTAATCTGCAATGAGTTGAGCTCATCAATGGCTGTGATTAGGGTTTTGCATTTCGACAGTTTATCTTGGGGCAAAATTAGAGGGTGTTCTTCTGGGATTTTATAAAATAGGATTTTATAAGAGGTTTTTTTCTTATGACGCAATGAAATAAGGAAATTTTGGCCTTTTTAGCATTATTTACCTTTTAGTTTAGCCCACACCCAATAACAGCCTTGGTTACAAGAAAAAGCAGCACATCCAGATAATTTTTTTTTTTTTAACTTTCAGTTAGCATTTATGGTAGGAGAACAGTTTGTCACTCTTAACCCTTTCGCTGTCACGGACGTACCGGTACATCTTCGCGCTTCCCCCCCACAGTGTCACTGATGTACCGGTACATTCTCTATCGTGCGCTCAAAATTTTGCGCGTGAGCGCAAAGCTGGCGCTCCTGGACTGGCCATGCCATCTGTTCAGTTCTGTTCAGTTCAACAGCGCATCAAGTTCAGGGGCACGCGCCGTTGCCTCTCCGAAAAGAGTGACTCGATTGCTGCTTTCGCTTTCTCGCTGCACCTTCGCTTCCGACTTGCAGCAGTAAACGTAAAGCCCTTAGAACTTTGTTTTGGCCTTTTTCCATCTCCCTCTGTCTTCTTGATCACACAACGTCCCATTTCTCTCTGTTGTGCGGGCGACTGAAAGTGCATTCTCCCTGCGCGCGGTTACTTTCGGATAGCTGAGCGCGCGGGACCTTCGTCTGCTGATTGGAGCGGTGGCTCTTCCGATTCAGAATACGAGCCGAGCTCAGATTCGAACTCGAACAGAGTCTCATGCGAGGAAGAGGTGAGTTCCGCATCGTCAGATTCGGATGTTGAACAAATGTTATAGTCAGGCTGATGATGATGATGTTTACTAACAACAGCTGCAGAACACTGAAATGTGCATATTGCATTGGCTATGTTATTTGTATACCAATCATAATCAAAAATAAATTGCTATGTTCATTCCCTGTTATGCTCGTTCCCTGAAACCAAGCCGACACCGGGGGTTGTCACAGGTCCGACAACGAAAGGGTTAAAGGGGTCCCTGAAATGGTTTGGACAAATTTTACAGACACGTAAGGTACAGGTACAGTAAAACATTCATGTCACAAATCAAGTGGAGCATATCATATTAAGAGAGCTACAAATGATTACAAGTTACCCTCCTCCCTAGCCATGCTTTTTCTCCTCAAATCGTTCGCCAAGCGACTCGGGCTAAGCTCTGCCCTCACTGGCTCTGCATCATGATGTGATGTCGTGTCGTCTACTTCCGGTATCAGCATGCGAAGCCACTCCAACCTCTCCGTTATTCGCCTGATCGTTGATCCCCAGTGAGAGCTATCTAAGTAGCCTGCATTAAGGGCGTTTTGTTGCAGCGCCATGCATGTCTGGCATTCCGATAAACAAAGGCGTGCTGGGTGTTTTGATGGATAGTCAGAGGCGTAAACTAAAGCCCATTCATACTACTACCACTGTGATGAAGGGGCTTTCGTGTAAACATGAGAGGACTGCACATTGCAGACACCTGGTGGTGCAGAGTTTAACCAGTCAAACTTGCTGTAGCCAAGTGTAAAAAAAATTCACCAATGTTTACGATACTCCATAATGCGATGTGTTTTCATTTCCCAATATATTAACTGGCGTGGATGATCTGTCTCGTGCGGCACATTGTAAATAGAGCTAAGTGTGGTGCATGGATGACATGTGAACGCGATTCACAGCCATCGCTGCAGACAGATCTCCGCTCACGCAGTGCTTTGTTTCCATATCCTTCTCCTCTGCTTTCTACCTCATGGTTCAGTTGCACCCTCCTCCTCCACTTTCTTCCTCGCACTCTCTTCGCAATCACTGTATTTCATCCACTGCTGCACTCTGCATTTGCTCTTCCATCCTTCCCTATGATGGTTTGCTCGGTTAAGCTGAGGGCCGATGCCGATGGAGGCCAATGCTTAACGCAGGAACAGGTACCTAAGAGCTGCGCTCTACCATTTCAAACATCTAAAAATGACAACATGTTCGTGACTATGCTACTGCTGAAAATTAACACAGGCAGCAAAGTAGAATACACTTGGATACTGCTACATTAGCTAGTTAGGAAGGGTTTATCGTGTGGAACACAACTATTTGAGTTCACGACTGAATTGCATTTAAACCAGGACAAAAACCTACAGACTGACTGCATGTTTTTAGATTTTTCAAAAGTCTTTGATCACGTAGCTCACTGCCGACTAATTTCAATAATATTACATAACGAGGGCCTCGAATCCGGCAGCATTGATGCCTCCAGGTAGCATGTGTAGATTTATTGACCAGTTGCCTTCACCCAAAAAGATCACGTTCTCGTGACGCCTGCGGCGAAAAGGAGGTTCCACATCTGCCGCCAAGGTATGTGAGTGATGGCGCTGGCTAACACTCCCAGGGTTCTACTAGGACACATAAATACCAAAGAAAGTGGATGGGGAAACAGCACCGCGGTAGCTTAATTGGTAGAGCATCGCACGCGAAATGCGAAGGTTGTGGGTTCAGTTCCCACCTGCGGCAAGTTGTTTTTTCATCCACTTTAATTTCCATTAATTTATCGTTTCTTTAGCATAACTGCGAGTCGGCCTAGTTGGAACATATTCATATTTATACTTTTTGTGCGCAAACAAACAGGGACGAAGAATAGGGGCAACACAAGGATGAGCGCTTTCTAACAACTGGTTTCATTTTTGAAGAACTACTTACTTAAATACCCACAGAACTTGCGCGATCTAGAGAACAGAGCACGCCTACAGCGCATATGATACCCGCTGATCTGCGCGATCAAGTCAAAAGAGCAACGTCAATATTACAAAAAGAAAAATGCATCAGCCATCCTTCTGTTTCATTGTTAGATAAAGAAAATTCGCTTCTATCATCACATCTTTAACGCATGTTATTGTAAGTGGTTGTTTTTATGCACTTTGCTCTTTTTAGTATGACTGGGTGGCTTTTGTCCACGCCTTCTTTTTATCACAAGTGTTGTATGTAATATTGACGTTGCTCTTTTGACTTGATCGCGCAGATCAGCGGGTATCATATGCGCTGTAGGCGTGCTCTGTTCTCTAGATCGCGCAAGTTCTGTGGGTATTTAAGTAAGTAGTTCTTCAAAAATGAAACCAGTTGTTAGAAAGCGCTCGTCCTTGTGCTGCCCCTATTCTTCGTCCCTGTTTGTTTGCGCACAAAAAGTATAAATATGTATCGTTTCTTTATTTCATTTATTAAGCACAAGTAATTTCCTCTATGTTGTCCTTGGTGTCAGTGTTTGTTGGCTTCTCATGATATGACTAATAAAAATCGGGACCCTCAGTTAACCCCCTCTCTTCTTGTTTATAACTAGAATTTGTTTCATCAGCCCCTCACTACATTTATTTAACCACTATGCTAGAATCAGTTCGATTCGTCTCACAAAATCACAACTACAACACAAGCATAATGCAAATTATAAACTATTTATCAATTCCTTTTTTGAACACTTGTCATGATGCAGCACGTTTATCGCTGTTTCACAAGCACGATCACGGACCAAGGCCATCACCAATAACTCTGCAAGTCTCTCCTTCACCTCACGACGATTTCATAATCATCTTTTTTTCACGTGCATCTATGGTAAAACAGATACCTTTAACTCATCTGCACTTCCACGTGTTATTCACTTGTGGAACGACCTTCCCGATATCATGGTAGCAGAAGCTAACTAAGAAAGATTCCATCACGACATAAACATGCATTTTTTCCAGTCTTTCTTGCTCTGAGGATTTTAGACTTTGTGTAAACTGGATCCTTCATTGTATCATTATTAACAAAGCGTTCTTATGATTTGTATAATTGTATGCTCCTTATAGTATGTAAAATTTTGAAGCTCCCCTTACCCAATGCCCATTCTTAGAGCCTGTAAGGTATTTTGAATAAATGAATAACTTAATAAATTGAATAAAGGGGCAGGTGGAAACTTAGGGGAGGAGTGCCGCTGCGATCGGTAGTGATGCACATTTTTGAAACTTTATAATAAATTACATGCTTTATGCAGAGAGCTTAAATGCATCACCTAATGATCAGAAGGACCTGCCTAGAGACTCAGTACACTAAAACCTAGATAATTTGGATTTCACGAAACCAAAAAAACAAAAAAAAGCCAAAATTAACTGAATGTCAAATTATCGAGGGCATCAAGGAAAGAATAAGCAAATGCATACTACACTACTGCATACTACTAAGTGATAGGTAGGGTAAAGTGCAGTGATCATAGGTTAGTAAGGGCTAAGATTCACCTCAATTTGAAGAGAGAAAGAGCAAAATTGGTCAAGAAGAAACAGGTCAACCTAGAGGCAGTAAGGGTAAAAGCAGACAAATTCAGGCTGGTACTCGCAAACAAATATGCAGCCTTAGAACAAAGAGAGGATGATGATGACATAGAGGTAATGAATGAAACCGGAACGAGGCTGGCTTCAGAGGCAGCAATTGAAGTGGGAGGCAAGGCACCAAGGCAACCAGTAGGCAAGCTCTCCCAAGTAACAAAGGACCTAATAAAGAAACGACAAAAAATGAAAGTGTCCAACTCAAGAGATAACATAGAATTTGCGGAACTGTCAAAACTGATCAACAGGGCGAAAAAAAGTGATATTCGAAACTATAATGTGAGAAAGACTGAAGAAGCCGTAAAAAATGGACGCAGCCTGAAATCAGTGAGAAGGAAACTTGGCATAGGACAAACCAAGATGTATGCACTGAAAGATAAGCAGGGTAATATAATCAGCAATCTCGAAGATATAGTAAAAGCAGCGGAAGAATTCTATACTGACCTGTAGAGTACCCAAAGGAATCAGGATACCTCAATTGCAAACAGTAACGAACAGGACACAGAAACTCCTCCTATAACTAGCGATGAAGTCAGAAGGGCCTTGCAAGACATGAAACGAGGAAGAGCGGCAGGAGAAGATGGAATAACAGTCGATTTAATCAAAGATGGAGGAGACATAATGCTTGGAAAACTGGCGGAGTTTTATACGAAGTGTCTATCGACTGCAAGGGTCCCAGAAAACTGGAAAGATGCAATATTATACTAATCCAAAAAAAGGGAGACGTTAAAGAATTGAAATATTATAGGCTCATTAGCTTACTTCCAGTATTATATAAAATATTCACTGAGATAATTTCCAATAGAATAAGGGCAACACTTCAGTCAACCAAGGGAACAGGCTGGCTTCAGGAAGGGGTACTCTACAATGGATCACATCCATGTCATTAATCAGGTTATCGAGAAATTCGCAGAGTATAATAAGTCTCTCTATATGGCTTTCATAGATTACGAAAAGGCATTTGATTCAGTAGAGATACCAACAGTCATAGAGGCATTACGTAATCAAGGTGTACAGAACGCTTATGTAAACACCTTGGAAAATATCTACGAAGGTTCTGCAGCTAGCTTAATTCTACAAAAGAAAAGCAGGAAGATACCTATAAAGAAAGGGGTCAGACAGGGAGACAGAATCTCTCCAATGCTATTCACTGCGTGCTTGGAAGAAGTATTCAAGCTAAAAAACTGGGAAGGCTTAGGAGTAAGGATCAACGGTGAATATCTCGGCAACCTTCGGTTTGCAGATGACATTGTCCTGTTCAGCAACACTGGGGACGAGCTACAACAAATGACTGAGGACCTTAACAGAGAGAGTGTGAGAGTGTGGTTGAAGATTAATATGCACAAGACAAAGATAATGATGAATAGCCGGGCAAAGGAACAAGAGTTCAGAATCGCCAGTCAGCCTCTAGAGTCTGTGAAGTAGTACGTTTACCTAGGTAAATTAATCACAGGGAACCCTGATCTTGAGAAGGAAATTCACAGAAGAATAAAAATAGGTTGGATCATATATGGCAGACATTGCCAGCTCCTGACTGGAAGCTTACCATTATAATTGAAAAGGAAGGTGTACAATCAGTGCATTTTACCGGTGCTGACATATGGGGCAGAGACTTGGAGACTAACAAAGAAGCTTGAGAACAAGTTAAGGACCGCACAAAGAGCGATGGAACGAAGATCGCTAGGCATGACGTTCAGAGAAAGAAAGAGAGCGGTTTGGATCAGAGAGCAAACGGGTATAGACGATATTTTAATTGACATCATGAGAAAAAAAATGGAGCTGGGCAGGTCATGTAGTGTGCCGGTTAGATAACCGTTGGACAATTAGGGTTACAGAATGGGTACCAAGAGAAAGGAAACGCAATCGAGGAGAACAGAAGACTAGGTGGAGCGATGAAATTAGAAAACTCGCGGGTGCGAGTTGGAATCGGTTGGCACAGGACAGGGGTAACTGGGGAT
This sequence comes from Dermacentor variabilis, assembly GCF_050947875.1. Classification (NCBI taxonomy): domain Eukaryota; kingdom Metazoa; phylum Arthropoda; class Arachnida; order Ixodida; family Ixodidae; genus Dermacentor; species Dermacentor variabilis. The sequence continues at coordinate 37,453,902 of NW_027460280.1, read as the reverse complement.
CGCAGGGAGAGGCCTTCGTCCTGCAGTTGACATAGAACAGGCTGATGATGACGATGATACTACACCAACACGCTTTTATTTACTGAATGAATCAGCAAATCCTGTTTCTATTTTGCACAAAAGCAGTGCAGAAGCTGGGATTCTCATCTTGAGACTGATTAGCGCTCACAGCAGCGAAGGCCTCGCGACTTCCTTCACAGCACGTGTCTTCATCTGAGATGCTGTTCACAACCGTGCGCACATTCTGATTATTTTTTCGCCAGGTCGCCACCCACCACAATGCAGACTGTTCTCTTCATCCTCGACAGCTTTGCACTGAGTAAGAACTACTATTTGCTGCAACCACTGCGGACGAAAGTGCGGTCGCTATCGAGGTGATCATGGATGGTGACTATGCAGTGTTGAGGGCACGCGGTCGACATGCACACCAAGTCAAGGCGAAACTACCATTTACCATAACCGCTGCGGACGAAACCGCGGCCGCTATCGCCGTGATCATGTATGACAACTATGCAGTCATGAAGGCATTCGGCCAACGCAGTGCTAGTGCGGCGGTAAATGCAAGACGAAAGGCTTTAAAGGCACAAGTAGGCATCACGCATTCTGGTGTTGCTGTGATTGATGTATGATTTCCACTGATGACTATGGTGATGCAAACTCCGCCACTTTATTTTGGTGAACGCTAACACCGTTTTTGCTCTTTTGCGTTACACATTTGTGGCGCTCTACACTCACTGCGCTCCGAGAATAGTCCGAATCGATGTGTGGCCAAATACGTCCCAATTAAAGACTTTCATTGCAATTAATAATGCATACGCCTCCTGGGACCAGAGGACGAGACTGAATAATCCGATTTTCCAAATTAACGAGAGGTGAATTAATGAGGTTTCAGTGTATGTTTGTAAAAATCTTCAAAATCATTTCAGGGTCCCTTTAAGCCCAGACCACATGTACGCTCGCCAACGTGTACAAGCTTGCGTCTACGCGTCTATGTGTATTGGCGGACGGCGTGCGACAGCTTGTGCGCATCAAAGCATGCGCGAGCGCAGACCTCTGCACCAGTCAGATATGGGCACTCAGGCTGGCTCGCATTGCCATGTGCCTGGAGCCATGTGACCCAGAGGTCAGAGAGCGCGGTTGTCCGAGTGTAACGGCACCCTGCGGCAGCCGTGGAATCTGTGCAGCTACACGCATGGCTGGGGTGGACTATGCGAGCATGCTCTTTCGAAGCGCACATGTGTTCCAGTCCAGCTTTCTCCTGCACCTAATGGATAGTAGCCAAATCCAGACTGTCCATTTTGAAGCCTGAAGTTATGTGTGTCAAGGCGTCTTGGCAGTTGTGAGTGTGCGCTGGTGCACATCCCTTGTTGATGCTAATCGCCATTCCTCACGAGACACAGCAGGCACAGCGGCACCTAGGAGTGAACTAGCACATGCTGACAAGCATAAGTGTGGTCTGGTCTTTTTAGTTTGTACCTCCCACACTCTCAACGACAAGGATAACAGCCAATCGTGAGCAAGGAGCTTGCAATATATATGTTACAGTAGGAGCTGCTGAAGCTGCAGGGTGCGTTTGGCTTGCTTCATTACATTGGCTAAGCACTAGCATCACAGAAAATAGATGTGGATGAGAAGACATCTGCACACAAAGTACTTGGCCACACAGCTTTTCCTCGCGCGATGTCTTTCCCGAGTGCACACAGAAGGCGATGGGTGGACCGTTGTTTCTGCATTCTCACAAACTATTTTAATGCATAGAAATTCAGGCTCCTGCATGTACATGTTCCTCCACAACAGATCTTGTCACATGGTTTCAATCTGACTTCCTGGTGCAGAGTCAAGGCACTACCGAGTCTATGTCATACAGCCCAGCACTGATAAGATGCAATACCAAGTTTCGTATAAAACTACTGATCAGCAAACTGTTGCTGCAACTTGTTTATTCCAGCGTTCTTTTTTTTTAACATCACAGATATAAATACAGTGTAAGTACGCTATCTATGAAAATAGAATGAACAACAACTACACTGAATGTTGGCACGGTCACCGATAATATGACAGTGTCAACCAAACCCACGCATGCTATTGACTAGTGGCTGGCTGCAGTTCATATCAATGCCAATAAAGTTGTGAGCAAACTCCTTGCATAAATAACTTACAGCTTTAAACTTTGGTAGAATGGTGCATTTAGAAGCTTGTATGATGTGCCATAAAACATAAGTACAAAAATGAAATTCCCTTCAGAGTCCCTTTAAGCAGCTGCTTGAGAGAAAAAGCATCGGAGTGTTGTCCAAATGGAAGGTTTCCAGTCAACTCCTAAATTAGTATGTTAAGGAAAATAACTTCTGTTATTATTAGTCCTTTGACAAAAAAAAATAGGGTGCACAGGCTTTCATGTAACACAGTGCAGGAGATAAATTGACAAAAACCTCTCACGTGCTATCACACACACTATCATCACAGCCACAGTCCGCCTTTACTAAATGCACCACTTGACCAGAAATGACTGCAACCCATTAGCGTAAAGAAAAGCTGCCTTGTTGTAAATGGGATTTACTTCAAAGTTCTTTCTGGCTTCCAACAAGTGGGCCAAACAGCAAGATGTTGACTCCTGCAAAATACTTCCTTCAAATGGAGTTTTGGGAACCAAGAAGCAGTGGAAGAATCCCTCTGGATGGTTCTTGCTTACATTAGATGGTCTGAAGATGTCACAACACACTATATATAATGATGGTTGTTGTCTTTCACCTAATAAGTGGACAGTGACTGCCAACAACCTCTCCAATGCTTGCACAACTCTATGTGAACCTAGAAGAATGCAGGGAACCGAGGGGCCTGATTTTTGTTAGCCACAACATTATGAAGCCAAAGAAACCATAGGAGAAATTTGTTGTCGTTTTAATTGAAATGTAGAAATGATAAGGTAAAGAGAAATGAAAGTGACAAAAAAAAAAATGCCTATGGTGCGAGCCGAATGCACAACCTCCGCATTACCAGGCGAACCTAGTTGCATAACATGATTTGCTCTCTTGGCGTGGATACTAAAATCTCAGCTCAGTTAGATTACTCAACATTTAAAACAGATGCACTACACAGCTAATACTTGGCCCCTTTCCATCAAAAAAGTATGTCAGGATGGGTGTAAGCTTACAAAATGAGTGGTACTGGATATTTATGTGGCAAGAGCACAGTGCACAAGTTGGTGCAACTTATTTATGCTGTAGCAGCATGTAATATACAGGAGCCAATAAGAAGCCTGCGTTGATGAGTACTAAGGCAGTTGGAACAACATTGTGGGCACAGATATGGCTTCAGAAAGCCCAACAATTCAGCCAGGTAGATCTTGCTATATGCATTGTGGATTTGCTGTTAAGTTTAAAGGGCCCTGATACTTACTTGTGCATGTGCAGGTAATTATGCATAAATGTCCCCATTCTTTTGCCCACTCAACCTTATTTTTTTTATCAATGGCACATTATGCAAGCAAGTATCAGCGTGTCTTAATCTTAATAATGCACTTTCAATGTTCAAAAGAATTTATTATCATAATTTATTCCAGATATCTGCATAGCTCAAAGGTGTCAAACTTCCATTTACTACAGGGAATTAATGAACCTGGTCTAGTAAAAGACACCTTAGGGCACCACAGCAAATATGAAAATGAGCAAGAAGACTTACCTCTCTAGCTGAAGCTCTACATTCCTCTTTTCATCAAGTTTCCCATTCAGGTCAACAATCTCCTGCTTTAGGGAGTTGAGTTTTTCCTTGAGCTTGCTCAACGTCTGCTCGTATTCGAGGCGTTCCTTCTCTAGGTTGTGTATCTGCATGCAAATGTGTACAAAGTATGGCTTTCATGCTCGTCCACCTTGTCCACTTTTATGCAGACAACATTGTAGTTAGTGGGGCAATAAAAAAATGCGCATATCAGCAAATGTTTGACTCATACTGAAAAATCAAGAAGAGAAAAAAATAACAGTTTTGTTGAAAGCAAAGAACAGTGATAGCCATAGCCAATGCAAATATGGACATACTAATGCATGCCGTGACCTTTGACAACTTCTGAAAAAGAAATTGTACGGTTTATAACTAGAGACAACAATGTGTAATGCGACATTAACTGTAGGCTTTACAAGCCCCAACCAGTACCCATGTTTTAATATGGAGGCAAAAAGTCTCATTTGAAACAATGTGCCCGACACTGGGTAATTTCATAAAGAATTAAAAAAAGCACAACCAAGTGTATTTGCATCCGCAAAGCCCCAAGCCCTGCTTGCATTCTTTTGCATGCCAGGCATTTGAACCCCTGACTTTAGATGTGCAAAACTTAAAACTCTCTACTCCCTAATATCTCAAAAGAAGATTATGAGTGCTAATCCAGCATATTCCATAATAGAGCTTTAGTTACACAAAAAAGCAACATTTAAAAGTATGAGAAAAGTACAAGCTTGAAAAAAGGTAGAGCAATATTTCAAATACTCCATTTAAGGCACGTTTATGAAAGTATAACTTTTCTGAATAGAGTCATGAGAGCGAGGCTAGAAAAGTTTTAAATCTTCCATTGCAAATTGAAGCACAAACAAATGATCGCAACCTCGGCACAACATCAAAACTAAATGCTGGAGTCTTTAGAAAGTGCATAATGAAGCGGAGTAACGTAAGCCAATTTTGCCGATTCATTATTTTTAATATGGCTGCAACTGGCAACAATTGCTATACTGTGGGCGCCACTATAGTGGTCAGTCTGTCAGTGTGGTGTTCCTCGTTAGCCTCTCTAACCTCTAAGAATCACGTTTTGCTTCTTGCTTTCTTTTCTATCTTTTTCTTGTGCCTGCATTATGTTTCTTGCTTTTTCCCCTTCCTTCTTTCATTGCCGCAAATTTTGTTTACAGACTTCTTTTAACACGAAAGTGTTTTATGCCGTGGTCTACAATCAACTTCCTGTAACGGACGTGATGTCGGCAGCGGACACGTAAAATATGAATTCCTGACAGGGATGGTGCCAACAAGTGTAGCTTGGTGTAGGTAGTGTAGGTAAAGCCCCTAGGTATAGGCGGTGTAGGCCTTCTGCTGAGGTGACGATGTAATTTCCACACATGGTTTGTCTTTCACGTCTGATTAGCCTGTGACGCATCGTCCCCTACGGAGTGCAGCTTCAACATGCATCAGCAGTGCTTACACGCTGCCTACTGCTTTGTTTTCGGTGGCACCAACTAAGAAAACTGCTGCACTATGTAAACTCTACAAACTCTGCCACTCGCATCCCTGAAGCTGAGAATGTTGCAACTGAATTGGCTGCCCAAAACACTACGGAGACGAACCAAAATGCTCGTACCTTCGCTGAAGTGACTTGGCAGCAGGACACTGCTCGCCAACAGGTCGCCGTGCACCAAGCAACATGGTCGCCAACCCACAAATCGTGTGCCTTTCGCTGCAGCGGACCGTGAGCTCACAAAGCGATTTACTAACAACACGTCTGGCTTTGCCTGTATGGTTTGCAAACGCTTGTGGTTTATGGCGGATTTGCGCAGTGCTCCGGCGCGTGCAATGCAGTGTCTCTGGCGATGTTTCCCAGTCATGAGTTTTTCAACAACTTTCACTTATGTGGTAACTGTCGAGGATCTCTGTGCAGTGGTAGGGTGCCAGTGATGGCTACTTTCAACTTAATTCTTCACATACAATAAACATGCAACAGGTTCTGTGAAGACATGTTTCACTTTCGTGTTCTACCGATTCCTATGAAATAGGGATCAACCATATTTTTTTTTATCATTTGGGCAACCTTGTGTGCACTGCATTTTTTATTTAGTGCCTGTGAGCGGTGCGTCAACTTGATGGATAAAAAGAAAGACAACTTTTCCAAAGAGGAGCACACTGAACTCATTAACCTAGTGTCAAAATACCAAGATGTCTTAGAAAACAAGAGAAGTGATGTGGTGTCAATTGCCAGAAAGAAAAATAAGTGAGAAGAATTGGTGACCAAGTTCAACAGCGAACACAACATGTGGCCACGGATGTGGGCAGCAACCCAAAAATAGTGGGAAAACTTGAAGGAAAGTGGAGGAAGGGAAATGATGGAGACGTGTGAGAAATATTTTTGACAGGTGAGCAGGTAAGTGACGAGCAGCTGTAGCAACAGCAGTAAGATCAGGCCACGTTCGTCATTGTTGGGACGTAGGGGGAACATCTCGAGAAGCCATGACATGGCGGGCTTCGAAAATCGGTACCTTGCGGTGCACTCCACATTGTTATAGAACTCCATCGGGTTCTGCCGAACCCTCAAAACATTATGCGAGGGTCCCACGTATCTGTATGCATTCTAAAACTAGCTGTCTAGATGATTTAGTTGCCCTAGGTGATTTCGTCTGCGTGGGCACAAAAATTTTCGAACCCAAAAAATGCATCATGGCAGTCAGCCATTTTGCTTGTGATAAGCATCGGCAATGGCACAACACACAAAACTTGTTGTCCTAGCTGATTTCGTTTGCATGGGCACAAATATTTGCGAACTCAAAAAATGTGTCATCGCATTCAGCCCTTTTGCTTGTGATAAGCACGGGCAATGGCACAGGTAGGAGGTAGCTATGAGGCTACCTTTGCAGCCACTCAACTTATTGACACTAAAGTGTGACAAAAGTATGACTTAAGAGGAAGCTTCGTTCTTGAAATGCCTTAAGGGTTGATCAGTGACAAGTTTTAAGTATAAGCTCGGTTTGTAAATATGGCAGTAAAGGTTGTGCTATAGATACTAACAGTGATCTTAACAGTTCATTGTCTTGGAAAAACATACTAGTATTATGCACAAGGACAGAACTGGGCGAAGCACACACCACAAAGAGTGCTAAAGTGAGGTTTTTGGGCTCTGCGTGCTATGTTCTATGTCCAGTTCTGTTCTTGTGTATAATACAATTGAACCTTGCTATAACGAAGTTGAAGGAGGGGCTGGAATTACTTCTTTATGTACGTTACCAGAGTCCTTCCATGTTTTTCTGGTCACGAAACTCCGCCGTCACGCTATGGAGAGGTTCATATGCTGCCCAAAGGTGCCGCGACGCGGCGCCACTGTGCCACAGAGGGCATCGTTCGCGTACCGAAATGCGTGCGCAGTGCTAGGCGAGCTGACTTTTCGGGTACGTTCTGTGCATGTGCTGTGCTATTTTTCGAGTGTTGGGCTGTTTGGTTGAAGTGGTGGGGTGGGACAACGATGCCGAACACGTGTTGCGTGCCTGGGTGCCGTTCCGGCTACAAAGGCACGACCGAAAAGGTGTCGTTGTTCTGTTTACCTAATAACAAGGAGCAGCGCGAGAAATGGAAGCGGGCCATACCGCGGCAGGAAAGTGGCGGTTTTAATTTCGAATCGAAGTATACACGTGTGTGCGCGAAACACTTTGACGCCTCGGACATCGTCACTGCGTACAATTTCAACATCAACGGCGACGACGTGTCCCTGGAGCGTGAGAAGCCGACGCTGAACACATTTGCTTTATGCTTTGTTGCAAACTCAATTTGTGTTATACCAGGATAGAGTAGTTCACAGCAATAGCGCCCTTACCCCGACCATCTATGAAAGGTATAGCATTAGAATTCCTTTAAATGCAAGTGTTAAAACAGAATAATATGCATTGTTTTATTTTCCATTGTCCTTTAGTCTTGGCTAATGATGGGCTACAATTCAATTGCACGTACTTTTAAGTCTATAAGCTGCTATGAGTAAGAAGGTTATTAGCACACTGTTAGCTACATTTGTATTGTGATTTGCTGAGCAAGTTTTGTCTGCACGTTTAAGTAACAGCTGAAGAAGTAGAAAGGTGGTATCTCTAACAAGCCATTTAAAAAAAATTGCTGTATTTGTGATGTGGCTACTTGTGTTCGTTTGAGAGTTCTTTAGCCGTGTGTTATGAAATGCTTATGCTTTACACTTTCTTGTTTATAGAAACAATCGACTATGCATTCTTTACTTATTGCCATTCGTTTGCTGGTGTTTGTTTCCTGCCTCCCAATGCATACCTCTCACGTTTGATCTTATTTCTTTATGCGTATTATATCAGTGTCATGCTTTTAACAAACTTCTTGCATTGTGAATGGTGGACCATTTGTGACCGGACGCCTCCGTGCTATCTGTATTTCGCTCCGCTTATTTTACATGATAAATAAATGATCGTGCTTGTATTTTGTTTTTGCACCAACACGTTTTATTTATTTTCTTAATCGAATTATAAAGTTTTTTTTTCATTTTTCGACCATGATAAGAATATCAGGACCGGTGATTGCAACATTTTAGCATATTGTAAATAGTTGCGAATTAAGAACCAAAATACCTAGTCCCGTCGTTTCTGCGTCGAAACCACGAGCAGTGAAGTGCTGGGCTTACTGACGCTTCTAAACGACTGCTTGCTAAGGCAATTGCCTAATTACAGCTAGTTTCAACTGTGCAGGTCCTAACACTTCAGGTTCGCCTTAATCCGTTGTTAAAAGCCGCACCGAAGGCATTTAGCAGGATGCGTTGTTGGGCAAGTTGGTTCATTGTAATAGGAAACATTGGTTGCGCTTTCTAGACAATCACATGTAAGAAGACAGGACAGGTCTGTCTGTCTGTCCTGTCTTCTTACATGTGATTGTCTAGGAAGACATTTAGTAGCGAAGTTCGTCTTGCATTAATTCTACCTAAATCTTATTCAGAAATGACATCGCTTTGCAAGAAATCTTAAGCGCATGGAGCAGCTCAGTTCCCTTTTCTTTGTCATTAAGTATTCTACGGTAGCAGCCCTTTGCAATAGCAATTTCATTCTTTTGATCTCGTTATAAGATACTGCCCACAGAGTCCTTCTATGCCACAGTTTAACAGAAACTGAACAGCTGTGCTCGGCGAACAATCTGGCGCTATGCGCAACGGAGAATTGGCGCTTACTCCTCTGGTGATAAGTGGGACCACTGGCGTTTTGTTGCGAATGCGCGGTGTTTAATTTAAGGCAAATATTAAAAAGCGGAACCCACCGAAGCGTTGAGGCGAACGGCGATGACGAAGAAATCCGGACCGGGACCGCCCGGCCGTGTACAGCGGACGCACTTCGACGGGGGCGAAATGCAAGACACCCGTTTATTTAAATTTAGGTGCATTTTAAAGGATCCCAGGTGGTCAAAACTAATCCCGAGTCCCCCACTACGGCGTGCCTCATAATCGTATCGCGGTTCTGGCTCTTAAAATTCCAGATCTTTCTTCTTTTTGGTCTGAGACCGCCGCAAGCTCCATGTTATGAGCGGCTTCTTTTTTTTCGGCCCGTGCGCTCATATCATCGCAGAAGACACGCTCAGGCAGTAATTTAATTATATTCAATGTTAAAAATAGTTACGTGAAACTAAAGCGATCGTTGAGGAAGTTGAGAAAGCTAGAATACCGAGGCTGCCCCACACACAACCACAGCGGTAGCGGCGTTCGCATGCCCTCTCATGCACGGTTGCACCTCTAGCGGCGGGCGCTGGCGCTATATGAAACTGAGGCGGCAGTTTCGTGACCAGAAAAAACATGGAAGGACTCTGACGTTACTTTGTTATATCCATTGTTTTCATTTACTGCAATATATGGCCAATGGGGTGCACAAATGTAAACATGGAAATCAGATGTCCTTGCAGCCTGCAGAACTGCTACACAGCCATGCATGCGAAAAAAAAAAAAAAAAAAACTGCGTGTGCAACATGCAACTTAGCACCTGATTCGACAACCTTTAGATAGCTGATTTCTGTTCTATTGTGATGGTCTTTCGCATCTGCTTTGCACTTGGCTCATCGCGGTCGCACAGCATGTGGCACACAACACAGCGCTCCGCTATGTGATGGAACAAGCAAGTGAACTTTGCCACGCCAGCTTGGCCCAGCTGGCTTGTGGCTTCCGAGAATGCATTGATGCCAACGTGATCTCGAAGGCCACACCCAGCTGCCAGCCCGTGCGGCGCGCTGCAGGGAAAGGGAGAACTGAATGCACGGCCTGGGCATGACCACCGATATTGCACTAGGGAGGTCTCTGAGGCCAGGAACAGCTTCAGCTGCTTGCATGGCACGCTGTAGAGAAAGAGAGAAGTTAATACACTAATCTCTTGCACTGCCGCGCAGCAAGAGTGGGAGGTCACTGGAGGAGCACGATAGTGAGCTTGTGTGCAGGTGCGCAGCTGTGCAGCTACATGCGGCAGTGAGTAAGACCAGTGTTGCTCAATGATGTATTTGACGTGGGGACGCGGGAGTTCTCAACTGCTGTGGCGAACGAGTGCAGAACCTTGCATAAAGCGATGTACTGGACGCGCAACGGTCCGGTATTTTTTCGGTTTCAGAGAAGAATTTAGTACGCCATATCCATTGGCAGGACAATTTCACCTTATTAAAATGAGTTTTTAAATAGATTAATCTCTATGGGGATTTGAAGGGGAATTTCATTTACTTTGTTAATACATGATTTCCTTATATCCCGTTTCGTTGTAATGAGGTTCGAGAGTAATGTGTTTTTCCAAGATTATGTATAACCAACTTTTGTGCAGCCCTACTTTACTGTTCAATTTGTGAGGCATACAAGCAGGCCACTTAGCTAGCTCATGCACATAAAGAACGAATGATAAAACAATATGAGCCGTGCAGAGGAGAAAGAAGAATGCAGATATACATATAATCTTGAGTAAGGGCTGCACCCATGTATGCGATGCAACCCCGTCTTGGCAGCCCGAAATTTGGAAAAAGGAAATCCAACCGAGAAGCAATCGCGTTCAGTGCGCTGATGCACCGTCACATTTCACATTGCGATGGGGGCGAAATGCGAAAACACTCTCATACTTAGATTTAGGTGCACGTTAAAGAACTCCAGGTGGCCGAAATTTCCAGAGTCCTCTACTATGGCGTGCCTCATGATCAGAAAGTGTGGTTTTGGCACGTAAAACCTCATTATTAAAAATTTTTTTTTTCTGTTGTCCTTTTTACAGTTTCAAAGGCACTTAAGGCTATAGTAAGAGCACATGCAAAGTGCTCATGGTGCAATTAATAATAATTTTATTTCTGCCTCAAAAAATACGGACAGGGGAGCTGCAGAAAAAGCTGTCCTAAACAGCTTAACTTGGCCGCAGCCCCGAAATACAAAGCAGCAGCGACAGGCAATCTCATTGCAGACATGGCGGCCTCATGTTAAAATATATATATATAACAATATAGCAAGTACATAAGAGAACTAAACAAAATCTTATCTGCACTTACATGTGCACAAACCAAATTACTTCGTCAGAAGCGTGATTACACTTATTTAAGACAATCGTCAAATAACATGCATCAAATAACAGCACGAATGACACAGAATAATGGGCAAAAAAAAATATAGAACAAGGAAAACATCCTATGTTAAGCTTAACTATACCTAAAGATTACTCAGTGGTATATTCTTTTACATACGAATTGCATATGGAATGTATATCTCGTTGGGTACAGGTAAACAAGTTGATATTAGCAGATTCGTACACGCTGAGAAGGGAAGAAAGTGTGTGTTGGAGGCGCTCTTTTCCCCGTATTGATGCGCGCTGTTAGCACCAACCAGTTTTCGGGGTGTCTGAATGGGTAACTCTTTTTATTTTCTTGTAAGTTTGCTAGATGCCGAATGTGACATATTATTTCTTGTTTCTATTTTAAAACGAACGCTGAGCCGATACTGATACAAATAAAAGATTTTGATTATACCACTTTCAAGAAAAAAGCGTTTGGTGGTTGTTCCATAATTTGCATTAAAGACATTTCAAAGAAACTGTTTTTGCAAAATACAAGTTTTCTGTAGACAGAGCGGTGTTGCAGTGCCCCATACCAGCTCGCAATAGTTAATGTGAGAATAAAATAATGAGTTGTAAAGATGCAGTTTAATTGGCTTAGGAAGAATTTATCTAATGCAGCCAATTGCGCCAGTTATTCTAGCTAATTGCTTGACAACTTGGTCCCCATGTGCTGCCCATGACACAGTTGAAGAAAATACTACACCGAGACAATCAAAATGATCAACTATTTCTATTTGTTTGGAGTTAAATATGATACTTTTGTGTGGAGAAACTGGTTTATTTTTTGGCCTGAAGATTACCGCCTTTGGCTTTCTCTTATTAACACGCATATTATTAGATTGGGACCATTTTTCCAGTGAGATCATCGTCATGTTGCATGATTGTATCAGTTCGTGAATGTCATTTCCGGAGAAAAAAACGCCTGTATCATTTGCATATATTATGAATCTGGCATTTGGGATAATGTTTACAATGTCATTAAGGTAAGTGTTGAAAAATAGTGGTCATAATATACTGCATTGTGGGACCCCAGAATAAACAGGTTTTATTTCTGAGTATGCATCATGTATATCAACTGTTTGTTTCCTTTTAGACAAGTAAGATTTTATTAGTTTTGCAGCCTGTCCTCGAATTCCATAGTACCATAGTTTCTCTAGAAGTAATTTATGGTTTACAAGATCAAATGCTTTTCAATTCGCAGCCTCATCGCAGTAACCTCGAGGATCATTCGCATGACACGTATAATTCGTCAGTTCGCATTCCGAACAGTGGCAATCAATAAAAACTTGGCATGTGTTGCTCATGTTGCTATGAATCATGGTGGGTGCAAATGACCTCGAATGACAATTAGATGCTGTAAATTATTGTCTGCTGAACTTCAAATCTGACATGTCTTTTGCAGAAGGCGCTACACTCATAAACTTGCATTTGGTTCTTGCGTTCATCCGGCATGTAGTGGAATGTGAAACTCAGATGGCATTTGATGCTTTTTCCACTGCACAGCCACGGTGCCACAGTGGTTCAGCTGAAGGTACCAGCAGTCTCAAGAATACCACCGACACATTTGGTACTGAGCCACGTGAAATCTTGTGAAAGTGATTGTATCCCCGAAAGTGAGCGCCCCAGAATACCACTCCATGGCTTACGAGACTGCACCTTGACATACCTTTCACGGCAGCGCTATCTCAGAGGCCACGACCGCCCTTACACGCTTCTGCGGGTGACACAAAGGAGCAGATGACACGCGCTGTGATCAACTGCGGCATAGAACTGCGATGCTGAAAGATATGGGACTGGGCTAGCTGGCAACGCATAGTATCAGTCAGTTGGAAGTCGGTGCTTGTTTTTGTCCCCATTGACTTTATTCATGCCAAAGCACCAAATGGTCCATTAAGTAAAAAAGCCAGTGGCATCTATAGCAGTGAAACGGCACCTAGATTCCAACTAGCTGTGACGCCACATCACGAGCGCACCTCGTTGGAGCAAAGCAGGCGAAATTAGGGTGCCTCAATGTACTCCTCACCCGCCACTCCTGTACGGTGCAGTGGGCGAGGAGGACATAAAGGCACACTAGGTGAAACGGTGTCACTGCAATGTGACATCACCGTCGATGTTGAAAGCCTGTCTTATCGGTGTGTTCCTTGATTGACCAAGCTCTCGCCTGCATTTTAACTGCACCTCGGGAAAGCCAAATCAAAACATGCCAAGCATCTCAACGTGCTGGCTTACCTGTGAGAAGTTCATAACTTGATGGACCGCTCCGCGGTGTACAGTTGGACATGAATGCTTTCGCATTCACAACTTAGAAGAAGTGCTTAGGTGTCCTCGGATTTTTTTCTAGGTCGAGTTACTAAGGGAATACTATCACTTTTGCAAGACAGGGCTTCAGGGCATCTGGTGCAATGGGCATTCGGCTGTTGGTTCTGCCTACTGGCTTTCAGCCAATCAGTGTCTGCTGACGGCAACATCACTGAAGCTATACCGATTCACTGAGAATGCATTTCTGTGCTATGAAAGTAGCACAACGCTGCAGCGACGCGATGTTGGCTCAGGCCAAGTGCGCTGGTCTGCCAATAGGGCTACACGATTGTGCTTTCATGCGCATGGCATATTAAGATTGACATAACTGCACTTTATATGTGGTTTGGCGCTGTATTCTGAAAATTTTTTGGGCAGATACATCCAGAAAGAAAGGGGAAAAAAAAAAAACAGACACTTTTACATGACATTTCTGCCACTGAAGCCTGTGTGCAAGGGGTCAGGTGGTGCAAGTTTCAGCAGATGCTCTCCTACAGACACACGGATCCTTCCTCCACGAGACACTCGAGGTTTTTCTGCATAGCTTGATACAGCCACATACAAATAAAATGCTGAAAAAAAATTATAATAAATAAGAAACAAAAAGCAAACTGCCCTTACTTTCATAGTGAGGCTGTTGTTCTCATCAATGCTCATCTTGTGTTTCTTCTTGAGCGATTCCAGTTCCTGCTTCATTACATGGTACACCTGGAAATAAATACTGTATTTCATTAAGAGCAGGTGGTGGCCCAGCTGCAATATTGTTCTGTGTGGTTGACCAGCAGTTGCCTTGCTGGCAACAAAGGAAACAATGCAGTTGCAAAGTGCAAAATTAGCCTTAAAGGCCAAATGAAATAAAAATTTCAGTCGCTCATTCCGAGTGTTCTGAACATGTTCGACAAGCCTATATGCACTTTCTAAATGCAGTCAGCCACAAAAACTGATCAGTGGAGGTGATGATGATGATGATAGGCGGGTACAGAGCATGAGCACATAAGGCCTAGCATATTCTGCCAGGAATACTTTTTATCACGCATGTTCAAAGGAATAGTTCAAAGCAGAAGATGATGCTTAGTATCATATATCTGCATATCCTTTTTAAATGTATGTAAAAATCTATGCAGAATTTGTGGCAGGATTATGTACAATGAGAAAGCTCCAACATAGTTCTTTGGATATGCATGTAAATAAATGAAGCCTATATTTTTGTTAAATCTATGCATATAATGAAGTAAAGACAACATCAGTGTAAACTGCAAGACCTCGTGTTTTCTTTTTTTATGTTGTGCTTGACATGGTTATTCATTCCAACAGAGGCTGAATGGAAGCAAACTAGAAATTACTTATAGGCATGTTAGACAGTTCAGTGAGCTATACTTCTTTCTCCGTTTGTTGATATAACTGGTATGATCACACTGTGTCAATCACACATTTGCTTGTACGGTGCAAATACTCATCTTTGAAAGGGACACTAAAGGCAAATACTCAGTCGACGTGGACTGTTTAAATACCATTCCAGAAACCTCACAACACTTGTTTCGTGCTATGAAAAGACTTAGTCTACAAGAAAATTGCATCTGAAGGGTCCGAATACCTTTTTCGAAATTCACATCTCCCACCACCCAACCGGGGTAGTGGTGACATTGCATATGCCATCACCACCCTTTGCTGCCGTCGGTGAGTAAAACAGTGACCTACAGAAGGTGGTACTGAGCCAAGACAGAGCAGTGGATTTCCGCAGCAGGTGCGTTTGGTCAAGTGGTGTAGACCGTTTGGGCATCCCGCGACATCGCATGGAAGTTGAATTCTTTGCTACTTGCAGTTTGTGTGTCGCGAGCCAGCAAAACCAGCGCAGCACTACACGATAATGAAACTACTGAAACGTGAAAGCATGGGCAGCGCGAAGTCGAGCGAAAACAAAACATTTCGAATGTCCGCATCGTTGTCAAGGGTAATTGCAATAAATTATTTTTTCTGAAAATGAAATAGAACTGGACAAGTAGCATTTTATTTCATCTTACAATACACGCATGTTTTCTGCAACGAGAAGTTGAGTACTAGTGACAGAATTTAACTCAGGAGTGCTTTCGTCATCAGGCAAGTGCTTGAATGTCCCGGGGGAGTCTCTAATCATGTCCTGCATTTACCTCAATTTCTCTATTATTAAGGCTCTGTTCCTGATAATATTGAAGCCTTGGAGATTCTCGAGCACTAATCTATCACTTTAGCTTGACTTAGCATTTACCTTTAGTGTTCCTTGAAGCCTGCTAGAACATAGCACAGACAACACGTATGGTCACAATAAAGTCAAACAAGCTATTAACTGCATGAAACATAGCACCTTCTTTGAAGATACTCTGTTCCCTCATCTGATCACCTGATGTGCTCACAGCACATACATTGACAGCAATGATAATCTTAGTAAAAGTTTAATGCAAACACAGCAGTAGCCTTAGGTATGCTACATTATTTGTAGCAGTTCAAATTTGCAAGGGCACCGAGCATGTGTGCAACACACTTTTAACAAACACAATGACCTGGATTGTTTGATCCAGCCTGAACATGTACTAGAGTATTTTTAGTGTTTTACTGTAGCTGTTTTTCTTCAGCATCAAAATGATAGGCTTTTTCAGTTAATTTGTAAAATTCTTACATGTACTGTCAAAACCAAATTTTATATCTACTACACTACTCAGACATATTCTCATATAAGTGTTTTGCTGAGCTAAGTATATCAATTGGTTTTTACCAGCATGTAAACACAAGAACATGGTCAAACAACATATGTGGTATTGGACCCACAACTAAGTTTATTGTGATGGGAACATCACTTCTTGAGGGAGGCACCAAAACACTGAAACAATAAAAATAGAGAAAATGATACTTTGCATGACATGCACATGACTTATAATGTGCATCATGTGTTATCAGCAGGTCTGAACCAGAACTGAAAAGAAAATGTTCAAACAAACAAACAAAGCAAGCAAGCAATTATAAAGTGGATAATGTCTCCACGCAAAACCTGTGATGCATTACACCCTACAGAACAACTAATCCTGTCAAAATGTTTAGCTTCCAAACAGGCAAACAAGCAAACATTATTTTCCTATAAACAAGGAAGATATATATTGCGTGTTCTATTTTAAGAAAACTTTACAAAAGACTGCTTGTGGCATTTGCACAAATCTACTCCTTGAGCTGGATTACTTGAAGATAACATTACATGTATGATCAATCAAAGTCCACAATTGAATAATCAATAAAGTTTCCCTATTTAACTTTTTAATGAATCAATTTAGCACACACTGAAATTTACAAATTGGGGCCAGCAAGTTTTTAAGGCATGTCTACTTAGCAGGAGTTCAGAGGCTGGCACCAGTTTTAAGATATGCATTCTTAAATTATACAATGAAATGTCATGGTATACCAGTTAAATGTCCTATACTGCTTAAGAAGGTGTTCTCTTTTAAAGGGCCCTTCACCAGGCCTCATAGCAAATTTTGGTTATATGCTGGAAGTTATGTGTCCTCTAGGGAGCATTCTGCCACAATAATTTTTCAAATCGGCTCAGTAATAGCCGAGATAGAAATATTTCAGTGCCGTGAACCCATGATTTCAGGAGGCGAGCTCCGCTGCCAAGCGAGACACTCTCTCTACTTGCCCCATCTAGCCTCTGCCAGTGAAATCCCTTCCCTGCGTTCTATCATACCGGACCTCGAGGATTGTGTGACGAATACGTTACGGGCCCCGCCTTCATTTATTTTTGCCTCCTTGTTTTTTTTTTGTGGCGCGGCACACTTCCACTGACGGCGTCACATGCGAGCTGTTGTGATTGTCTCGTTTCGCACAGCGCACGATTTTGCGAGCTGTGCATGAGGACACCTGACTAATGGTATAATTCAGTGCTACACGAATACTGAGGCAGAACAAGTGGATCGCAGAGCATGATCACGTGCTGAAACACGGTAGAAAATGGCATAGTTTCGATACCTGCACACGTGACTGCACGACCGTGGGAACAAGCAGACGAACCGGAAGCACATCTCTCTTGCTTCGGTGCGAAGTAAAACAAAAGACACGCAGACATTCTGTTTATGTGTTTTATTATTTCTCTAAACTTCAATTTGTCAATTCAAGCAACAGATCACACAAATAGCACATGTCGCCTTGAATAATTCTTGAAGTCACATGTCACCATGCTTGACGTCACAGCGCAAACACGTGTACGTAGGCGCACTAGCACGTGTACGTCATCCTCCAGCTTGGAGCGCGGCGGTCGCGAGGAGAAGGGAAAACAGTGTTCAGTTTCAAATTTCAGATCTTTCCGCGGCGCATAGCAATTAATACTTTGCAGACACGATCGTTATTGCGCAAGGTATGCTCTGCGCTTGTCAGCTCAAAATGGCAGACCTGGTGAGGGGCACTTTAAGAAAGTAAGTGGTACACCAGTGCATTTTGCAAAAACTTTGACAGTGCTTATCTCAATACTAGTGCTAGTTTAAAAACCACTTCATGTGGACAACCCTTGACAACTCCCTGGCTTGAATTTGAGAATTGCAGTACATGCCTTAAAGGGCCCCTCACCAGGCCTGATTCCAAATGTTGGTTATAGTACACTGGAAGGTGTAAAACGCCATCAAGGCAGTGCTTAACCGAAAGAATGTTTTCAAATCGGTTAATTATCGTAGGATATAAAAGAAATTGAACTGTCCTGTCATCATACCAGCTGAAAGCGAGCGCGGCTACCAACAGAGGTATTCTCCCCCTTTGCCTCGACTAGTGTCCACAAGCAGCATTCCTTCCCGGCTTTCTCCCACACTGGAGTGGAGGGACCACCTCACCTTCATGTCCATGTGATATTTTTATATTTTTTTCACCTTTCTCGTCTTTTTTTTCTTTTTCTTATCTTTCTGTTTTGCTGCTCAGCATGCTTCCAGTGCACTCCACGTTGGATGAATAACCGAGGTTGCATGCCATGGTTGGTGACGTTTCAAGTAGTGTATCTTGAGTAGAGGCGTTTGTGCATGTGACCTTGACTTTCTCAAAGTGCGGCTCCATTGAGAGGAAGAACGTGCGGACTTGTGTTTGAAACTTCAACTGTTTTCGTGCCATGCAGTTGTTTCATACTTTGCAGACATGATCGCCACCATGTGATCTATGCGCCACGCTTATTTGTTTGCAATGCCCATCCAGGAGAGGGGCTCTTCAATGTGATCAGTTAAAAAGTTAATTAGTGAAATTAGCCATTTATGCATTTCAATTTCTCATGCAAGTGATGTTCGTGTCTTTGAGTAATCCAGTCAAGAAGTAGAATTATGACACCAAGAAAGAAACATTCAGTTTTTAAGTTCAAGTAACTCATTTTCTATGCCACTATTTATTTCTGCCTTAGGCATCATGCCACAGACTTGTTGCTAGGTGCCATTACCATCTCAATTAGGTGTGTGCGTGGTCACTACAGCGTAACATGTGCAGAATTAGCACCAGGCAGAGTGATAACTGAACTCATTAAGCATAACAGCACACTCAACCATACAGCTATCAGTTCAGTCATGCCAATCGGTCTGTACAAAGGAATCTATTTTCAACATGATGTCATAGCATGTAGTTGCTTCATTCCTGGGGTTTTTAGTGTGTACTGCTACACGGTCAAATGACAATGGTAAAGCAGGGGGCATCAGGACTGGCCGATAAAGTGATCACGAAATGAAGATATGGAATGAGACACTCAGCTCTCTTAAGATAGCAGCAGGAGGCAGGCATTTTAATGCAGTAGCCTTATGAAGTATAGAAGCTGGTGTGTGACAATGCAATCAGCAAGACAAAGAAAGAAATGCAGCTGCCTAATGGAGAGGCATTCTGCGTAGTTATTTTAGTTATGCTGGTGATGTAGTGGGAGGCCTCATGGCATCACATTATTATGGGTGTGTCTGTGCCACAGTGGCACATCACCAGCTCTTTATTAAGGCTAGCATCTAGCATTACAGCTCGCACTTTGTACACATTTGTGTATATAAACGACTTGATTTTGCCAGATCTGCTTAATCAAACAAGAAAAAAAGGACGATAACATATGCACGCATCCATGTGCACGCACACACGCACGCGCACACGCACACACACACACACACACACACACACACACACACACACCAAGCTTTGAGTCAATTGAGCCCTCTGTACACTATTTACTCTGCAATTACGAGGACTCACCAAAAAAGCACAAAGAATCATTCTTTCACCCAGACTTTCTTTCAACTGAGTCTACAATGCTTTGGAATAAAATTACAAGTGTGGACAGATTTTTCAACAGTCTATCATGATTCATGACTGAAGGGGTAGTCACATCACGCTAGGTGAGTTGTTGAACAATAATGTGATAGATATGAAAAATACTAGTGTTGTGAAGTGATAAGGCAAGGAGCTCCACCCTGTATGCAACAAGCTTCCACAATAGAAAGTGCAGGACGATCCTTCAATGAAATATCCACTTTGTTCAGTTATGTTAGAGACACACTGCTTCTTGTTCTGCCACTCTGCGTCTGTTAAGACTTTCGAATAAGCCCTGAAGGATGGTGAATTTCATTGGTCTCTTTTTTGCAGCTTAAACGAGGCTTCACCTTCTCCTTTATTATGTATTTGACTTCATCAAACAAACTTATGTGGTTTATTCTCTCTGAACCAGAATAAAAAAATATTTGGTTTAACATACTGGTAATCAGATGACATAGAGTTCAAAGCTGTGCAAGTTTGGACATGTCTTTGCTCCCACAACAGCCCTGCAGGAATGAACATGAAACAAATTGACACAACAATTTTTCAGATGATATTTTGCAGGCCCACACTGACCTATGATGCACTGAAGGAGAAGGAAATATAAGCGACAGGCTGCCAACTATAACTCCGAATTGAAGCAGCTATTTTCCTTTTCAAAAAGACTAAGCCTACATAAGCAAACTCTTAGTAGGCATACACCGAAAAGAGCATCAGCTAAGAGCAGACCTGAAAAGGCCTGCAAGTATTTCCAAGTGCTATATTTAGTGTATGCTCTTTGCAGAGACTATTCAAATCTGCAGAAGTTGACTTGAAAATGTTACAAACTTTGATATGCTTGATTCATGTTAGCAGTGCGATAGAAACAGAGTACAAAGGGGAGACACAGACACCACAAATGCTGGACTACAACTGAAATTTACTCAACACCAAGGTACAGTCAACCACAAAAGTTTACAGTCCACGAAACCTCTGAAAATGTTAAATTTCCAAGCAGCCTGTAAAACCGAACATGACAATGTTGTTCACATATACAGGTACAGGCTGTAAATACGAATACTAGGCTGCATTGTGAGGCTGCACAGATATTCAGCTTTGTTTCAAACCTCATGTTCCGTAAAATTTTGTGGTTGACTGCACATATGCAAGAACCTTTAAAGGCACAGAATTTTTACTGTGCATGCATGCCACTCATCCTGTGACTGAGGTATACTCCATTTCTTTCTGTGTGATGCCAAAAGACATGATGCTAACGCAGTCAGCACTTTTTTTTTGATGCTACATGCTTCAAAGACCAATCTTCAGACATGTGCGTGATATCAAAAAGCGGGTTGCATTGACATCTTAAACAATGATCAGCAAGATGCCCTGGCCCAGCTATTGCTTCTAAATGTGCGTGATGTTCACTCAGTCTATCATTTAGGCACCTTCCAGTCTGATCAATGTAGCATTTGCCACACGTCACACATCTAATTTTATGCTTCATGTATGTTTGCGCAGCACGAACACATCCTATTGTTCTTTTTTTTCCCAAGATCCATACTAGAGCGGAACGATTTCACCCAGCTTGTAACACAACAGGATACAACGGATGAATTTTTAGAGCTGGCACAAAAGGCAGTGTTATCTGTGGTTTAGTTCTTATGTCCTAATGAGCTTGTAAGCATATCACAGTAATGTTTTCCCTATCTTTGCAAATGCGTTATGTTTTTTGACGTGTAGTTTATGTGGTGTGTATTTGAATATGTGAACTTCTATATTTACACTAGAACTATGCACTGTGCATGCCTTCTCTCTCCCTTTTTATTTTTTCTGCAATTTCTGCCAAGCATATTCTTGTTCATGCAAATTATTGTTTATCTTTATTTATTCTTCAGAACCTCACTCCTGCAAATAACTCTTCCTCAGGGTTGAAAGTATAATGAACACACACACACACGCACACACGCACACGCACGCGCGCGCACACACACACACACACGCACACACACACACACACGTGCGCGCCTATAGGCTTTTTCCTTATTGGAGGGGAGAGAGATAGAGAGAGAGAGAGAGAGAGAGGGGCACATGCTGTAGCTTTTGCAGTGCTTTCGAGGGGGGCTCCCACATGTTCACAACAGTCTAGAGGGCACTGTGGCGACACTAAAGGGGCTCTTGGAAAGGCCTATAACCCAGTTATATGAACATGCTCACTCAGGACCTACTGCAGTTATATTCAGCACATGAAAGACCTGATGATGATGACTGTGGCGTTTCGTGGTACAAAGGTCAAGTATGGCCAAAGAGCACCAGGCCAGTGCTAATGAATTCACAGTGGAGCAATGAATTTCGGGAGGTAGGTGTAACATGGATGTAAAGGGGCCTAAGAAACAGTCACTGTAAAGTGCGTAAAATCTATATGTAATAAGATTATGGCAAGGACTAATGGGGTGTACTATGGACACGAAGGATACATTGTGAAAGAATGATATGATATACTAAAATACCCCATGAAAGGCCTAACCACAATGACTTTGTTAACCGTGGTAGCACATATAAATGCAGTAAAGGCCTCCTTGAACTGAACTTGACAGCGGCAGGCTGTAGCCAAGGTTCAGCTTAAATGCGTTCAGCATGGCCATGAAACTATGGTAATAACCTGCACAAACACTCATAGAAATGCAACAATGTGTTGTATATTCTACACGAGTAATGGTAGTGCTCTTCTTTTTTTGTTGTTCTGTTTTTGCTGCACGGCAAGACATGGCAGTTGTGCCCAACAGCTTGAATGGAGCAAGATGCTACAGCAAATTAGCGATTTTGGTGGGTGGCAAGATCATGGGGTTTGTACTGCTAGCCATGAGAAAATGTGGGCGAGAAATTCAAAACATAATAAAGTGACTCATAGTAGCCTTGCTTCACATAGGAAAATATTAATCTGTTCAGACAGTACATATGCACACTGACGATGATTAAGTCTATTTGTTTCCTTCATTTGCCATTGTAAAAGGGCTCTCCAAAGGCAGCTCTCGGAAAAGAAGTCGTAAACGGCAGCCTTTTACCAAGCAGCTTAGCTCTGACATGTTACAAGGGGAAACTGAATTTGTAGAGTCACACTTGCCTCCTCCTGGCTCTCCTTCTCCATCTTCTGCTCCTCAAGTTCAGACAGCTTCTCTTTGAGCTGATGATCCAAGGAAACTGACTTAATCTCCTCTGACTCCTGGTAGCGCCTGATCATTTCCTGGCAGTCACGCCGCACTTGCTCTGCTTCCTCACGCAGGTCACGCAGCCGCAGCTGTGCTTGCTCCAGCTTTGCCTGCGTCTCCTGCGTGTAACGGCAGAGGAATACTACCAGCAAAAGTGGCTGCAACATGTTGAGGTCTGTTCATATCTTAGCACCTATATGAAAGAGTGATGATTGTTTTGAACTAACCTTGCATTACTCTCCTTTACTTTTTTCCACAACAAACTACTGTTGAAAAGTGTAAACAGCCAGGAAACGTATCTTAATTGATACCAATTATTCTTGCTTTGCTTCATGTTTAAGAATTAATTCAAACTTCAATTTAAGAACTTCTATTTAACCAAGTTTTCTATTAATAAAAATTTTCTTCAGTCATCTAATATGCTCTCATGTGAGACACTGCATTGTTGCTTTCAATTTGGCAACACACTTTTGCACTGCACTCTAACTCGATGTTTTCACACATTGTATATGCCCTACAACAATTTTCAACAGGAGCCACCTGGAAGCAACAAAGCAAATTGTGCTGCCGTGTCATTTATTGACCTGGCACACTGTCAGCACTTTTGCGAGGTTCGATTGCTGCTTAAGGGGAGGTGGGGGAGGTGGGGGAGGTGGCAGGGTTACATGGGTCTTGGAAACCAAAAAAGTAACAAGAAATCTGTTTTTAATTTCTGTGATTTCTTTATCTAAATATCATGGCGAACCTGCTGGCAATAAACTAGCTCGAAATGACATCTTGTTGAGGAACAAAACACTGTATTTAAAATTCAAAATGCTCAGCTTCACCCCCGAAAGCACTGAAAATGACCCTCATTGTGGTATTTACAATTCCAAAATGGTTCATGAGAGCCAGGCTATCTTGGTCTCATTCGAAAGAGCATCTTTCCGGCTTGCTTTCCTGTCAAAGGCAATCCTTCAATGCTGCTTCAGAAGAAAGCTACCTTGTTTTGTAGCTTAAAAGGTATATTTCTGCACTCTTATTAGTTTTTGGTATTTTCCAAAAAATATTATGTTTGAAAGTCGAAAACTTTTGGGAGCAGCACTATCTCTTTGCTACTTATTCAATTCTAATTTTTTTGTTTCTTGAATGCTAGAGAGTCTTACAGTGCAGTACCACTATTATGTAGTGGTCTAGGACAAGGCAACATTTCAAAATCTTGTAGAAATAAGCAAAAATATAATATCTGCAATGTTGCAACTTTAGAATTTTATAACTTCATCTAAAATATATATATACTAACATTAAGATGACAAGTTGCATCTTTGGACATTCAGAGACATAACTGCTTAATTTTAGCTTTCTTGCTGCAGTACATGTGTTGCAATTTACCGCTCAAATTTATGGTTCAAAATATGCTTTACTTTTTGCGGGACTGACTTAGAGAAAATCTAATTGCACATTTGCAATCGGCTCCCAAGATGAATATTTGCTGAAAATTTTAGGTTCTAGAGTAAACAACAAAAATGTTTTCCCCAGAAGCAGAGTTTACGGACGCCTGCGCACGTGCGATTTCGAGACTACGAGCCCAGAACCATTTATAAATCATTCTATATTGAGTTACCCATAGCGATGAGCAAAACGCATCTATCGTGAAAACCCTTTCAGTGTCACTGACGTACTCGGATGTTTTTTTGTTTCTGTCCCACCATGTCACTGATTACTAACAGTCGGCATAACCTTTATGTAGAGCGCGGGAACGGCAGTCACCGGGCTGCTCTGGAGGCAGCCAGCGACATCTAATGGCAGCTGCTGGGCTCGAGATAAGTGTCTGGGCACACACAGCCGACGCATCTAATCTCGGGCCCAGCCACTCCCATCAGACATCACTGGCTGGCGACGGGGTGCCCCAGCGGCCGTCGTTCCCACGTTCTATGAAAGGGTGATGCCGAATGTGCTTACATGTTTTCTACTCTCTAGTGAGCATCATATTAAGAGTGCATTTGCCATTATCTGAGTCATTTTATCCCTTCTAAAAAGCCAAAAATAAACTGTTGTGCTCATTTCACTTGAGGAAAAAAAAAAAAAAAAACGACACTGGGGGTGCATTCCCTGCAAGAAAATTGGACACTGAAAGGGTTAAAACACCCAAGTGGGTTAAACACCAACTCCTATGACCAATGTAATGGTGACTATGCTCTAACAGAAGAATCTGGCACAAGCCTTTTACTCTAATGCCCATTTTTCAGACATGAGGCATATCCGTGGGTGTGATTCATGCACGGCAACATACATGGTGGTGTTTTCATGAAAGCTGACTTATTTGCATAAATTTGTCTAAATTGATTGAGCAAGCAGGGGGACTTCTTTAAATTGCAGTGCAAACTTTTACTAGCATACAGTTTTGATGGGCAAAATAAGGTGGTCTCACACCCATGGCACTTTGTTACCACCAAGGAAGCAATGATGGCTTGTTGAATTTAATTGAGCTCCAATAAATAAAGTGCAAAAGAAAGATACCCAAATGCATTGTAATCTTTGCAGACTGTCTAACTCACCATGCATTAAAGAAAGCAGG
The DNA here is from genome assembly GCF_050947875.1 of Dermacentor variabilis. Taxonomy (NCBI): domain Eukaryota; kingdom Metazoa; phylum Arthropoda; class Arachnida; order Ixodida; family Ixodidae; genus Dermacentor; species Dermacentor variabilis. The sequence continues at coordinate 37,428,298 of NW_027460280.1, read as the reverse complement.
CTTTCCTGCTCACTACAGCCACTTCTTTATATTCCACAGTGGCTTACACTTGTAGAAATATATCTGAGAAGCTATGAAGAGGATCTCAGATGTAAAAAGCTTGCATGTTCTGGACAGATTATAGCTGTAGAAAATGGGTCGCCGCAAAGATCTTGTTCACTGAAACTCCCATAATGGTGGCATTACAATCTGCATTACATTTGATATCTGTTGTATGGTACCTCAAACAGCCTCTTTTTCAAGCTTGTGTGTATAGTAAGGCTACCACTGGAGACAACACATATTTAAAAGTTGCTTTCATACACCAAAAGAATAGAAACATGTTCACAACAGATAGGATATAACAGTCTCTCATTTGAAAGCACATGTAGTTAACGTCCTTTCACCATGCACAACCAATGCAGACTGAAGCAATTTTCATAAATTTAGCCTCAACATCTTCCAATCTACTTCCAAATTCTGACTAGCAAAGTTTTTTGTATCCGTTTATTGCATAGAATTCTTTTTCACATGTACGAATTGAAGACTCAAAATATGCTTGCAAAATTTATTGTTGATGGCAAAGGCCATCTCGAAAGGATGAGATGAGGCTAAAATTGGACAGAAGAAAAACTAACAGCTGGTTTCGTAGAACACCTACAGCATTTTTTCTAAAGTCGACTTTGTGAAACCAGAGGTATTCATAATGGTAACAGCATGAACAAAACGATGACAGAGTGAAAGGACACAAGACTACCGTTGACTCACTACTAAGTTTACTGAAACACACACACACATCAACTTGTGTGTGCTTCAGTAAACTTAGTTGTGGGTCAGTGCTCGTCCTGTCCTTTCACTCCGTCATCGTTTCGTTTGCCCTGCTACCATTATGAATGTATACCAATTGGCCCAACTTTCCACTTTAATATAATAACAGGTACTTTTTCTGCAAGGTACAAAATAAAGTGGCACAGGTTCCTACAAAAACAGCATGCCATCTTCCTATGAATGTGACCCATGGATGTGATCAAAGGAGAGTAAATGTGAGCAAATCCCCAGGCTAATTCACAGAGCTACCAAAAAACTGCCACCCTCCTTACTAATCTTGCTATGTTCCTTGGCTACATAGTTTTACTATCTAATAATGAATAAATTATGGCATTTTACGTGCCAAAACCACAATTTGATTATGAAGCGTGCCGTAGTGGGGGACTCCAAAATAATTTGGACTACCAGGGGTTCTTTAAAGACCACTTAAATCTAAGTACACAGGTTTTTCGCACTTCGCCCCTATCGAAATGCAGCCATTGTAGCCGGGATTCAATCCTGTGATCTCATGCTTAGCAGCCCAACACCGTGGCCACTAATCAGGGCTCAGGCAAAAGTACAATTCCCACTGCACTTGTTGCATCAAATCAGACACACGAGAGAAATAATGAGCTGCTAAGCAATGAGCTCCATTGAAGAAACCAAAAGGTGCGCTGTTCCCCCAAGACCCAAATTATTTTTCATACAAAGGTATTGCACAAAGCACACACTCACCTTGTGGGCATCCACCTCAGTCTTGAGCTTATTTTGAGCCCATTTGATCTTGATGTCTCGGGAAGACAATTCCTCCTTGAGCCTCTCCTGCTCTTTCTGAAGCTTTGCCATGTCTGCTAGCTAAAAGAACATAATTCCCATCAGCTTCCTCCCATTTAGAAATTCTCAAACATCTCTTGGTATATCGTGTGGATACCATGCATACTCAACCGGCACTGTGTAATTCTCACATAGTTGCGTATCATTAATACTACTTCACCTTTCTGGCGGAACTGCAGCCTCTCCCTCTCTTTTGTTTTTCTTTTTCTGTGAGTCTGAGTATAAGCGCTGTTGAGCATGACTGCTGTTGATTCTGATTTCGAGTGAATCTGGCTTGGCCTCATTTCGGTTATTGAGTGAATTATACAGTGTTCCCCAACTATCACGCACCAACACTTAAAAAAAGAGCAGTTGCGTTACTTGAAGAAAACCTAGTGCATATTGTTTTCAGTACAGTGGAGTAGCCATCAGTAATTGTTTCATTACTGAGATTTAATTCGGTAAATGAAAGTACTTATCTAACTCGAGAAGTACTGTCCTAATTTTCAAAGTGTCAATGAGGCATTTGTAGGCACCCAAAATGACATCTAACAGCGGTATGGTATGGTATGAAGAACTTTATTTAGGTCCTGAGGGATCAGTCTGGGACTGATGCGGGCCGCTCCCACGTCGGTACAGAGAGGCCGAGCCCCTCTGCCATCACACGGGCCCTCTGGACAGCCCTGAGTTGGTCCGCCAGCACTTCACTGTGCAGCATTCGCTGCCACCACTGTTCACCTCGAGAACCATCACCGGCCAACGCCAAGCAGCGCCACAGCATGTGTTGTAAATCGAGCAAACACCCACACTTACTACAATAGACTGAAACCCCGCAGTCCGGATTAATTTTATTCATGATGACCGGGTTAGGGTACGTCCGTGTCTGCAAAAGCCTTAATGTAACCGCCTGCGGCCTACTGTTTTCAGCGACATACTAATTGTGCACAATTTTTTCTGACTGGCAAAGAAATCTCATTTAGTATGAAAAATATCATGTGAGTACGCACCCACCTGCATCATAAAGCAGCGCCCTCAAATAAGATGATTGAAAGTAACTGCATTGCCTGTTGTAAACCTGAAGAGACAGCACATCACCTTGATAATGGTACGGAAGGAGCGCCAACAGCAGGTTTCGCAGCTTTGCAGCTATTCCTTCCTCTCATTTCTACATCACACTTATTATCCGTCTCTCAAGGCCGACTGATCAAATTGATAACAAAAGCCCCTTGATAATGGGGCCGAAGCACACCTCTGACCACGCACGAAATGCGAAAAGCGATGAATGTAATAGATATAGAATGTTTCAAAATCCCGGCTTTGCTCGCACTGCATCCAAAGAGTGCGCACGAAGCTATATTTTGCGCCAGAAACTTGCTTTGGGCCAGAACCAAATTAAAGTGACTGTTTTATTTTTCATGAGGGTATATAGGTGCTGAAAAAACAGGTTTGTGTCAAAAAATTAAAGTGAAATAAACAGATGGGGAAGTGACCAACGTGTAGAGAAAAGGCAAAACCAATGCATTCCAGAAAGTAACTACACCACTTCTAAATGAGCTGAATTGGCAATCAGGATGTCTCGGAAAAAAAAAGGAAGAAGAAGAACAACAACCAGAAGGTTTCAGTGTGCCCTTATTATCTATGAATTCGTAAGCTCTGTTGAATGCCAGCTGCTGCCCCGAGGACGTGTTCGAATAGCTCTCGTTTTGCAGTTACGCAGTACTGTGTCCATTTTATCACATCTTCAGTGGCATTCTTGATGACCGATGCCGGAATTATACGGCAGACATCCATTATTCTTGCCTTGAAATAATCTGATGTCCGTCTCGAGCATGTAAGCACGATCTTTCACATAACCCCAAAGAAAGAAATTGATTGGAGGGAGGTCAGGTAACCTAGCAGGCCAGCTTACAGGCCCGTGCCTTCCAATCTATTGCGCACAAAAAGTCGCATCCAGCCAGTGTCGTGCTCGGCTGCTGCTGTGTGCGGGTGCCCCATCTTGCCGATACCTCAGAAGTGGAATACTTGACAGTGGGACATCGCTGAGAAACGCATCCACCACTCCTTCAAGAATTTCGTTCACGTAACGCCGTCCAGTCAGCGTGTGATCGAAGAAGATGGAACCGATTATAGCACCGGCGCAAATTCCTAACCACACATTGAGCGACCACTGGTACTGGTGCCCACTGCGCTTTACCCAGTGTGGATTGTAGTCCTTCTGATAGTGTGCATTATGCAAATTTACCTAGGCGTTTCTGTGAAAATTGGCTTCATCTGTGCACATGATGTTGCTCAACAAGTCCGGTGATTCATCAGCTTTTGTGAGAACCCCGTTCAAGAAATCTAGACGATTCTACAGGTCCCTATCTTCCAAGCGTTAGTGCTGGTTAAGGTGGTACGGGTGAAAGGCCGTCATTTAGAATGCTCGAAATTGATGCCTTGGAAATTGATACTTGGGCGGCCATGTCCTGCACGCTGGCATGAGGGTTTGAGGCCATAAATGCTAGAACATCCGTGTGTAGGCTAGGACTCAAAGATGGAGTCCTCTGCCGCTGTTTCTTGAAGCTGCCGGTTTGTCTCAGGTTTTCATAATTTCTGATGATAGTCGATGCATTTGGTCTACCGCCACACCTCCATGACTGATATACATATTTGCGGCCTTCCTCTTGTCATTTGCAGCTCCTAATGCAAGAATAATTTTTACCTTCTGCTCATTAGAGAAAGACATGGCGACTGAGATGAAACAAAACATACCTTCAAACATTTGCACTGACGTTGTCAATTCGCTTTTGTGGTGATAGGCTTTTTGGAAAAAAAAGAAAAGAGAACATCTGTGCACTTTATCTACGCTAAGCCAACCGTTATCACAGCTTGTTTCTAACTAACACCAAGGTGGATAACTCAGAGGGAGCTTGTTCAAGGGTGCTGCTTTATAATCTGGGTGGGAGCGCAGTCACCTGGTTAATTAATTAAGTTATGGGGTTTTACATGCCAAAACCACTTTCTGATTATGAGGCACGCCGTAGTGGGGGACTCCGGAAATTTAAACCACCTGGGGTTCTTTAACGTGCACCTAAGTCTAAGTACATGGGTGTTTTCACATTTCGCCCACATCGAAATGCGGCTGCCATGGCCAGAATCCGATCGCCGCAGTCACGTCGTATTCTCTATATTTCGCGGGGTTTATTTATCAGTTGGAAAAAAATGGGTACGCAATTAGTACTTCGCTGAACATACTGCCGTTAGATGTCCCTTGGCTGTGCCTTCAAATGCTTCATTGACACTGATAATTAGGATAGTATGTCTAGAGTTATATAATTAATTACAGGTACCTAATTACATCTCAGTAACTAAAAAAAATACTGGTAGCTACTCCACTGTACTGTAAACAATATGCACTGGGTTTTGTTTGAATAACGCATTGCTCTTTCTTTAAATCTTGGTGCATGACAGGGCACACTGTACATATTAATGGGCTTTGCATGCAAGTGACAATGTTTTCATCTCTAATAAATGTTGTAAATAATTAAAGTTTTTTTTTCATGAGTCGTTAGCATTGCTTACTGGAAAGAGAAGCAATACCGAGACAAACAACATTCACGTGCATTTCACATGCCATTGATAAAAGACTCTGACGAAGGCATCACTGAAGTCTATAGGTTTCTTTCATGGTCAAAAAAGCATGCAAAGCAATTTGAAGCGTGGTGAACATACAGCAACACATTCATTCTCTAGGCAGCTATCCATACCTTTAGAAATAATATTTAATTGGCTGCCTCCACCTCTTTCAAAAATATAATAAACTTTGTCCTGTGTGTATTTTTAAATATATTGTTTACGTGCATGGTGTTTACAGTGGAAATTTAAAACAATGTTGAAGTGAGAAAATATGGATGAGGCAGGCGCCGCTGGTGCTTCTAATGCGTGTGTCCTCCTATTGTCAAGATTTGCAGAAATAAAGAGAAAGTATGAATTAAAAAGCGTGCTCATCTGCGCCAACAATGAGTTAGCCAGAACAAAAAGGAAATAAAGAAAAACATTGTGATCGAGCTAGTTCCTCATCTACCACGCCTCGACATAAGGAACGTTTTAGTTGGAAACAAGCTGTGATAGCTGTTGACAGTATAGATAAAGTGCATAGATGGTATTTTTATTTCTTTTTTTGCCATAAAACCAATCACCACAAAAATGAAGTGACATCAGTGCAAAGGCTTGAAGATGCATTTTGTTTCATCCCAGTCGCCATGTCTCTCTAATGAGCAGAAGGTAAACATGATCCTTGCCTTGGGAGCTGCAAATAGCAGCAAGAGGAAGGCTGGAAACATATATCAATTATGGGAGTGTGGTGGTAAACTAAACTCATAGACTATCATCATAAATTATGAAAACCTGAGACAAACCGGCAGCTTCAAGAAATAACGGCGGAGGACTCCATCTTTGAGTCCTAGCCTACGCACGGATGTTCTAGCATTTATGGCCGCAAACCCTCATGCTAGTGTGCAGGACATGGTCGCCAAGGTACCAATTTATAAGCAATTAGTTTCGAATATTCTAATTGACGGCCTTTCACCCATAAAATCTTAACCAGCATCAATGCTTGGAAGATAGGGACCTGTAGAATCATCTAGATTTCTTTAATTGGGTCCTCACAAAAGCCGATGAGTCACCGGACTTTTTGAGCAGTATCATGTGCACAGATAAAGCCGATTTTCGCAGAAACGAGCAGGTATGTTTGCATAATACACACTACTGGAGGGACTCCAATATACACTGGGTAAAGCGCAATCGGCACCAGTACCAGTGGTTGGTCAATGTGTGGTTGGGAATTTACGCCGGTGCTATAATCGGTCGCATATTCGATCACACACTGACTGGACAGTGTTACGTGGACAAAATCCTTGAAGGAGTGGCGGATGAGTTTCTCAGCGAAGTCCAACTGTCACGTCTTCCACTTCTGAGGTATCAGCAAGAAGGGACACCCGCACACCGCAGTAGCCGTGCACAAAACTGGCTGGATGCAACTTTTCACGCAGAACAGGTTGGAAAGCACGGGCCTGTAAATTGGCCGGCTAGGTCACCTGACCTCTCTGAACTCAAGTTTCTTTCTTTGGGGTTATGTGAAACATGGTGCTTACATGATCGAGATGGAGGGGGTGTCTTTTGTAGATTAGGTCATGGCAAGGATAATGTATATCTGCCGTACAATTCCAGCATTGGTCATCAAGGATGCCATTGAAGATGTCAAACCGGACTCAGTACTGCGTAGCTGCAGAAGGAGACCTACTCAAAGACGTCCTCTAGGCAGCATAGTGTTCGACAGCGCTTTCGAATTTATAGATAATAAGGACACACTGAAATATTTTCTTTTTCTTCTTTTTTAATGCAGACTTCTAGGTTGCTAAGTGGGCTCATTTAGAAATATATTTACTTTTGTGAACGTGTGACGTCATCCTGATATGCACTGTGTGTGCCTGAGCCACAGACACGCACTAAGATAAGCACTATGCTTTCATTTCCTTTAACCAGTTCTCACACAAGTCATGTGACCATTCTGGCTGTATATATTTCACGACGGTGCATTAAAAGGGATTCATTCTTGGTCATGGGACGACGAGCGTCTGTCTGACTGTCTGACATGGTGTCAGAAGTGGCTGTCGAAGCTGACTACGATGTAGCGCTGCAACAGCCCGTCAACAAGCGAACGAGCGCCTTCTTCCACAAGAGCAAGTCTTCCCGGTGACAATCATCAAGCTATGCTTCAGCATGGCAGGAATCAAGCCTCCTAGGCCCTTCGACTTCCAGAACGCTGCGGACTGGCCTGCCTGGATGGACGAATTCGACGACTACAGATTCGCATCCGGACTACATGAGAAACCAGATGAAGTATAAGTAAGGACTCTTCTCTATACAATGGGCAGAAAGTCACGGGAGATTCTTCGGTCGCTAAACGTCAAAGACGAAGAAATGGAGGACTTCAACCTCGTAAAGTTAAAATTTAAGGGCTATTTCGTCCGTACCAAGAACACAGTCTACAAGAGTGCTCGCTTTAATCTACGCCGCCAACAACTAGGAGAAACAGTAGACCAGTTTGCAACCGAGCTTAACAGGCTGGCAGACAGATGCGAGTTCAAAGAAATGAAGGAACGCCTATTAAGAGACCGCTTCGTAGTAGGACTACGAGACCAGCTTCTCTCGGAAAAACTACAGATGGATCCTAATCTCAGGCTGAGCACTGCTTTGGCAAAAGCACGTACAAGCGAAAGGGTAAAGAAACAGCAAGCCGAGCTAAAAGAGCGCGAGGGCACTATCCCAGAAGCTTGCATCGCCATAGTAAAGCCAGAAGAAACCCATGGAAAGAGCAAAAAGTTTACACGCAGTCAGAAGCCAGCTTATCATGAAAAGTTCTGCAGTTTCTGCGCCAGACCATTTCATCTGAGAAGCAGTTGTCCAGCGAAACATGAAAGATGCAGGTTTTGCTGAATGTTGCGCCACTTCGAAAAGGCGTGCCGAAAAAAGAGGTAAGCAGACAGGAATCTTGACGACATTGCCGAAGCTGATAAATTTCTTGGCACGGTCGAGCAATCGGCGAACACACCATCTGAGCACTTCATCACGGTACTGATCAACGACCATAAGCTTCGCATGAAAGTAGATAGGGGAGCCGAAGTGACAGTCGTCGGGGAAAATTTTCGTTCACTTCCGCGTTCTCTGGACAAAGCACGTGATCTTAAAGGACCGAACAATGCAAGCACCCGTACGATTGGAAAGTTTGACGCTGAAGTAGCTTGGAAAGACAACTGTTCGAAGCAGACCATTTACGTCGTGCACAACTTGCGCACACCCTTGTTGGGACTACCTGCTATCAAAGCCCTAAGGATCGTTTGCTTCCTAGATGACTTAGGAACTGCTAACGACATCGTAAGCAGGTATCCTAAGATATTCCAAGGCACGGGTTCCATGTCTGGAGAACATACCATACGTCTTGTTCCGAATGCAAAACCGTACGCCCTGTCTACACCCAGACGGATTCCTATTCCCATGAAGGAAAAAGTCAAGCAAGAACTGGACAGGCTTGAACGAGCTCCTATTGTACCCGTAATGAAGCCGTCTGGAACAGTAAGAATATGCGTCCACTTAACTCAATTGAACCAATTTGTCAGACGCGAGTGTCATCAGCTACCAACGGTAGAGCAAGTTATGGGAAGCTTCCAGGAAGCCAAGGTCTTTTCTAAACTGGACACGAATTCTCGATTCTACCAGATAAAGCTTTCCGAAGAGTGTCAAAAGCTCACCACTTTTATAATGGCGCATGGGCGGTACTGCTACCGCAGGTTGCCGTTCGGGATCACATCCGCACCAGAAATTTTTCAAAGAAAGTTCTCACAAGTCGTCGAAGGCCTAGACGGCATACTGAACTACATGGACGACATTCTGGTGTACGGCAAGAACAAAGTGGAACGTGACAACCGCCTTCATAACGTGCTCGACCGACTGGAACAAACAGGAGTAACCCTTAAAAAGGAAAAATGTTGTTTCCCTGTTGAGCAAGTAGCATTTCTGGGCATGATTTTTGACGCCAATGGTGTGCGCCCAGATCCTGAGAAGATCAGAGCAATCAAGGAGTTGCCTCAACCCCAAAACGTCGCGGAGGTTCGTTTCTTATTAGGCATGATGAACCACCTCGCAAGGTTTCTTCCTGATGCTGCGTCTATATCTGCGCCTTTACGCAGCCTCCTCAACAAAGACAGCGGCTGGTGTTGGGGAACTCAACAAGAGGAAGCTTTTGAGAAGATCAAGACTACTCTCAGCTCTAACAGATGCCTGGCAAGGTACGACCCCATGTACTCGACAATCATTTCGACGGATGCGTCTTCGTAAGGACTTGGCGCTGTACTACTCCAGGATCAGCCATCTGGTGAAAGACGTCCGGTAGCATATGCCTCCAGATCGCTCACGAAAACAGAGCAGAGGTATTTTTGACCTGGGCAGCAGAACGCTTCGACGAATTTCTGAGAGGCCTCATGTTTTTATTTGAGACAGACCACAAGCCCCTCCTTCCGCTACTGGGTCGCGATCCTCTCGATTCTCTTCCACCAAGAATCTAAAGGTTCAGAATGCGTCTTATGCGGTACTCGTTCACGCTCACACACGTCCCGGGTAACACCATCGCTACAGCTGACACTCTTTCTCGAGCCAGAGTGATGAACACGGGACTGTCTGAAGCTGACGTCTCGGTTCACGTGGATGGAGTCGTTCGATATGCGCTCTCAGATGACATGCTCGACTGCATACGCTCAGAGCAGGCAACGGACCCCGAGTGCGCATCATTGCTCGATGCTTGCATGCAAGGTTGGCCCGCAAAGAATCGGCTACCGCAAGTTCTCAAACCATTCTGAGTGCACCGTGGCAACATCACGGTTTGCAAGCAGTTGCTTCTAAAGGACCCCAGACTAGTAATTCCAAGATCTCTGTGGAAAGAAATGCTTCATAGAATCCACGAAGGGCATCAAGGCATTTCCCACTGCCGTGCAAACGCTAAGGAATCAGTCTGGTGGCTGGGAATTAGCCAGGAAATTGCAACAACCGTAGCCAACTGCCAAATTGGTGCTGCAGAGTGCACCCAATTTTCCGAACCGATGATTCCATCTGAAACAACTGAGCTTCCATGGGAGAAAGTCGGAATTGATTTATTTGAGATGAAAGGAGCTGTTTATCTTGTTGTTGTCGACTACCATTCCAGGTATCCTGAGCTGGCCCTACTGGATCAAGGAACATCGTCACAGGTGTCATCCAGCACCAGAAAAGCATCTTCGCCAGGCACGGGATCCCGAAAACGGTAATATCAGACAACGGACCACAGTTCATCTCATTTGCTTTCATTGAGTTTGCAAGAAAATACGGCTTCAATCATGTCACAACGAGCCCTCGTTACCCACAAGCTAATGGGGAAGTTGAGCGCATGGTAGGGACTCTCAAAAGATTACTGAAGAAAGCGCCGGACCCTTACATTGCCTTGCTGAATTATAGAAACACACCGGGCTCAACCAGCTATAGTCCAGCGCAACTGCTAATGAGTCGTCGCTTACGCTCACGAGTGCCATGCATGCCATCCGCTTTGAAACTGCGAGTGGTAACCGTTTCTGGGAAAAAGCAGGACGAAAAATGCAGACAGAAACAAAAGATGTATTTTGACAGACGTCATGCTGCGAGACCCCTTCCCAGTTTATCCACAGGCAACCAAGTATGGCTGAGAGACAGATGCGCCGAGGGCACAGTCCTTTATCCTTCCTCAACACCAAGATCCTACTGGGTCCAGACTGCAGGGGGGACCGTATGCAGAAACAGACGCCATCTGTTCCTGCTCCCAAACGGAGGGGAAATCAGTCCCGTCCCGGCTGAACAGCCTCAACAAAGCAGCCTGCCAACGGACACGACCGACAATGCGGACATCGTGGCTAAGCAATCGTCCGACACCCAAGAGACCCTTCCGCTGAACGAAACTTTGAGACCAGAGCAAAGAACGACGCGATATGGGCGCTTCGTACAAGCACCGAAAAGACTCGGCATTGATGACTGATTTGTAGAGTGCTTTCCTTTTTTGGTAGGCACACAGTGCTTGTAAAACGGGGAAGATGTGACGTCATCCTGATACGCACTGTGTGTGTGCCTGAGCCACAGACATGCGCTAAGATAAGCGCTATGCTTTCATTTCCTTTAACCAGTTCTCACACAAGTCATGTGACCATTCTGGCTGTATATATTTCACGATGGTGCATTAAAAGTGCATTCATTCTTCGTCATGGGACGACGAGTGTTTGTCTGACTGTCTGACAGAACGCATCCCATTTACCTTTTCTCTACACGTAGGTCGCTTCCCATTATGTTTATTACCCTTTTATTTTTTTGCCGCGAACTTGTTTTTGCAGCATGTATTCATTCTTCGTCATGAGACGACGAGTGTTTGTCTGACTGTCTGACAGAACGCATCCCATTTACCTTTTCTCTACACGTAGGTCGCTTCCCACTATGTTTATTTCGCTTTTATTTTCTTGCCACGAACTTGTTTTTGCAGCATGTATACACTCTCATGAAAAATAAAACCGTCACTTCAATTTGGCCTTGGTCTGAAGCAAGTATCTGGCGCGAAATATAGCTGCATACTCTTTCGATGCGGTGCGAGCAAAGCCGCAATTTTGAAGCATTTTATGCTTATTACATTGCTTTTCGCATTTCGTGCGTGGTCAGAGCGGTGCTTCAGCTGCGTTATCGAGGGGGTTTCGTTATCAATATGATCAGTCGGCCCTGAGAGACAGATAATAAGTGTGACATAGAAATGAGAGCAAGGAATAGCTGCGAAGCCGCGAAACCTGCTGTTGGTGCTCTTTCCATAAGTGATGCGCTGTTTTTTCGGGTTTGGGACAGGCAATGCAGAAGCTTTCAATCAGCTTATCTGAGGGCACCGATTTATGATGGAGGTGGGAGCGTACTCACATGGTATTTTTTATACTTCGTGAGGTTTCTTCGCCAGTTGGAAAAAATGGTACCGCAGTTAGATGTCATTTTGGGTGCCTACAAATGCCTCATTGACACTTTGAAAATTAGGGCAGTACTTCTCGAGTTAGATAATTGCTTGCATTTACCAAATTAAATCTCAGTAACGAAACAATTACTGATGTCTACTCCACTGTACTGCGAACAATATGCACTAAGTTTTTTTTAAGTAATGCAACTGCTCTTTTTTCAAGTCTTGGTGCGTGATAGTTGGGGAATACTGCATAATTGACTCAATAACTGAAATGAGGCCAAGCCGGATTCACTCGAAATCAGAAGCAACAGCAGTCATGCACAGCAGAGCTTATATTTGGACTCACAGCAAAAGAAAAAATAAATACAGAGAGAGAGAGAGAGAGAGAGAGAGAGAGAGAGAGAGAGAGAGAGAGAGAGAGAGGCTGCAGTGATAGTGAAGTAGACGACAATTACACGAAGGAAGATTACACACTAAGAGATGCTAGATTCCTGGTGGTGCGACAGGACTCAGGCTGTGAAATTGAACTGTCTCCTCCTATATGGTCTTGTAAGTTCTCATATAAGACCATCACTTCAGTGAACATTTCTTCAGGGTCAAACGAAGTTCCTTCAAGTGCAAGATACATACATACATACATACATACATACATACATACATACATACATACATACATACATACATACATACATACATACATACATACATACATACATACATACATAGTTCGGAAAGCTGTCTCTATCCGTAGCGCATGAAAGTGCGCTACGCAAACATCACCGTTATGAGTCTCTACCCAGGGCTTTACAATGGTGGCAAGCACCTCCATGTACGCGGCAGCATTAACACAGAGTCCTTCTGCAAAAAAGTGTGGTGGCATGCAGTCGCCTTAGTTGCTGATGATGGCTAAAACCATCACAGACGACGGAAATTTTGGTTCATCACTGTAGGCACCTCATTAATGCTGGCACAAAGTTACCTGTCATTACGGCGGTTAACTTTTTGGTCTTGGTCAAAGTTCTTTCCATCTGAAAACAAAAACAAAAAACAAAAAAAAAAACACAAAAAGAAACAGAGGCGATTTCCAAGTCACTGCGGTGTGCGGCCATGGCGACGAGGACTGTATGGCGTTTCATTGTCTGCGTCAACCTGTACGCTTCCATCTTTGAACAAACTGTGCAGTAGTGCAGCATGAATGATAAGGCGTCAACCAACAAGAAGCCACACGCCTAGATAGATATGATAAGCTTTATAGTGTCTATGGCAATAAGGAATAGCATTCTCAAATACCTCGCGCACCTGGTATATAACCTTAGTAACAGTTGCACTTGAACGAACTTCGTGTGACCTCGAAGAATTGTTCCTTGAAGTGACGGCTTTATATCAGTATTGACAAGACCTCATAGTAGGAGACAGTTCAATTTCACAGCCTGAGTGCCCTTGTATAACCAAAAGACTGGTGCCTCTCAGATGAGCCCTGTGACAAGCAGATTCAGTTAAACAAGTCAGGGAGATATGTGTATTTTGTGCATGTTAGGTCGCACAAACGCACATCAATGAAAAAAGCCATGTAACGCCTTGTGAAAGCTTTAATGCACAAAGGTACAAACAAGAAATCTTTTCCACACACTGAGCTCGATTGCTTCTCGGTTGGATATTTTCAAATATTGGCTATGAAGTTGGAGATGCGATCCTTACACGGATTTATACGGTTAGGATCTTCCTTCATGTAACTCCGCTATCACTAACACGGCTTTGCCTTTTCGGTGAAACTGCAGCCTTTTTTTGTTTTGTTTTTGCTGTGAGTCCCAGTATAAGTGCTGCTGAGCATGACTGCTATTGAGTCTGATTTCGAGGGACTCTGGCTTGGCCTCATTTCAGTTACTGAGTGAATTATACAGTCGACTCTCATTACAACGGACCCTGATAATCCAACAAAAATTGTCCATTTTATCTGAAGTCCGTAATATCCAAAACACTTCACTTCCGAAACTTTAGTCACGATGCGTAACAATGTTACTGCAAGGAGTGAGTGACAAATGTCTAAAGTAAAAACAAACAAGCAAAAAAGAAGTTGCAGTTTCACCCAAAAGGTGAAGCATAGATTGTGATAGCAAATTAGTAGACAACTATGCGAAGTATGGATAGTAGTTTGATCGGCCGTATAATGTTGTAAACATTCCCTTACTAACTAAATTAACAAGCACTGTGTCACGCGTGGATAGGTTAACATGAATACATCTCGCTCGATGACCGCAGAAAGTCGCTGTCAAAACATTGGAGTGAGGAAGCGCAGATACAACAGCGAGTGAATTGACCTTCGTGCTATCGCTCGCTTCAATGTGAACTAAATGTCGAAAGCACAGCACATACGAAACTACCGGCACTGGGCGCACTTTGTCTACATCGCAGGTTGCTTTTAGATATGGCGCCCGCGCAGGCGCATACTTTGTTCCCATCGCAGATCACGTTTAAGATACGGCGCCCGTCCAGGCGCGCACTTTGTTCACATCGCAGATCACTTTCAAGATACAGCGCCCCTGTGGCTGTGCTGTTAACAGCAGCCACCAGAGTAGAACCCCCTGTCCCTCACCTCCTCCCTCATCCCGTGCCTTGCGCGCGAAAGCCGGCACACTTCTGCCCCGCTTTCCTTCCTCCCTTGCACGCGCAATATTGGGCCGCGATCGTTGGCTGACCCTCGCAAGTCAGTTACCAGCCCGTGCCGACACGTCAAAGTTTCATATGCCAGATTTTGACAAATATTGCTGCCAATTTCGTCCTCTGTAGCAGATAGTCCATTGCAGCTCGGTTTGTTAAAGGCGAACTTCACTGCATTAATAAAATAGGCAGACCAAACTAAGATTAAAATATGGACCGTTATATCCAAAAGTCTGTTGTATGCAGGTCCATTCTAATGAGCGTAGACTGTATACATATATGACCTCTGCATGCAAGTGGTGATGTTTCCACCCCTACTAAATGTTGTAAATTATTAGAAGAGATTTTATTTTCATGAGTCATTACCACTGCCTACTGGAAACATCAACAATACTAAGGCACATATCATTCACATGCATTTCACACTCAGTTGATAAATGACTATGATGAAGGGGTCACTGAAATCTGCAGGTTTTTTAAAGGTCAAAAAAGCACACAAAGCAATTTGAAGCGAGGTGAGCATACAGCAACATATTCATTCTCTAGGCATAGGCTACCCATACCATTAGAAATAACTGTTAGCTGGCTACCACCTCCTCCTCCTTAAAAACATAACAAACGTTGTAATGTGTATATATTTAAATATATTGCCTGTGCATGGTGCTCACAGTGGAAATTAAAAAAAAAATGCTGAAGTGAAAGAATATGGATGAGGTAGCTGCCGCTGATACTTCTAATGTGCTTGTCCTATTGTCAGGATTTGCAGAAATAAAGCGGAAGTATGAATTAAAGGCAGTGCATGTCTGCGCCAACAATTATGCAGTAAGCTTTTAGCCAGAATAAAATTTTATGTGAAAAGGTAGAGGCAACTCAAAAGAAACCTCGAATGATGTGGATAACAGAACTCTGGTAATGACACTTTGGGGTGGGGGTGGGTTCTCAAGCTGAATTAGTAGCGCTACACTTGAGCTCACCTTGGTTGTTGTTAGTTCTTCTCACAATTTACCACCCTCCATGTTATAACAAACAAATCTTTTTATCTGAGCTTGACTCCGAAATATCATCATTCTCCCACGAAGAACATGTATGCATAATCGGTGACATGAATATGATATTATACATCCCACAGTGCCCATGGTCGCAGATTATCTGGATACTTTATCAAAATGGGGATTAGAAACCAAAACCCACAGCCCAACACGTGAGTAATTCTTATTTGGGCAACTGGTCACTTCATGCATTGATCACATAAACGTGCGTTCACAAAACCTGCCTATGCGGCCTTGCTGTGGCTGAGGTTAAGCTTGCAGATCAATGTTTCGTTTGCTGCTCGATAATGGATGGATCTAGCCACTTGGCATCTATGCACAGCCAACAAAAGATAACAGTACTGGATCATAAGCATCTCGATGAGCGAATAGCAAAGCATGATTGGAATTCTTTAGTTGAGAATGTGTCTCCTGATGACTTATATGATAGCTTCGTCAATGTTTTTTGTCCACACAAAACTGAGTCTTCACATATGGTATTAGTTAATCAACGAAATTTAGACAATAAGAGGATGTCACCCGTATTACTAGAGGCCATTAAAAAGGAAGATCTGCTTTTGGCTTGATCAAGACATGCCCCAAACTGCACTGCACTAGGAGTGAAACTTAAACACGAACGAAATCGTGTGAATGCCATGATTCGCCTGGCTAAGCGCAACCATTTTTGGGCTGAATTTAATAATGCACGTTTTAACAGCAAGAAAACATGGTCGTTGGTTAATAATCTGAAAGGAATGAGTGCTGCCATTTATAATACTTATTTTACCTCCCATTTTCATAAATATGGACAGAGCATAGTGTCACGTGGTGGTGACGTTGAAGAACACAGTAGCAATACTGTGAAAGACAAAACTAACTTTTATTGGGTGAACCTGTGCCCACAAAAACAGGCTACACTTATAGCACAACGATAGCGGCGAACACGGTCGGCGATCGTCGAAAATCTCATCAACGGGTCAAGCGCGTCAGCTTTTATACATCAATCGTTGAATGTTCCAGACTAATCGTTGGGACCCGCGTGCATTCCCCAAAGTTCTACACCATTCGCGTCAGGCGATGAAATCAGATAACATAAGGTTCGGCGACAACAGAAAGTGGATAGAAGCATCGATAACTTTCCAGAAACTTCGGATACATGCAGGCGCGTCCCGCGCTGTGCGGCAGCATTTGTTAGGCGGCGAAACGTGGTTGCACGATAAAGATAAGTACATGTGTCAGTAGCAAACAATTTTAAGAATCTGTTTTCTTTTGTGTCTGATGCACCTAAGACTCTGCCTTCTGACTGTCCTATACCTCCCAGTGCAATGGAATCTGCTTTCCTCCATGATGTAACCAAAAGTGATCTGAGGTTTATTATTTTTAGTCTTAAACGTAGCAAATCTCCCAGTCATGAGGGCATCACGGTTTTAGACTTGTGCAGATACTTTGAATGGATTACAGGTGTCCTACTAGCTATTTTGAACAGCATAATCTCTACCGGTATAATACCAACTTCATTAAACATCTTGGCCTGACCTTTGACTGTGATCTTTCTTGGAGCTCGCACCTTTCTTTTGTATGCCAAAGACTTTGTGCCGTATCTTGTGTGCTATATAACATTACATATTTTATGTCTTTTCCTGTCAGTGAATGTGTCATACATAGTGTGCTTAGATATGGTATCACTGTTTATCGTCACTGTATGATTCGTTGGCAACAAAGGGTGAATTCACTTCTGCATTCCATTCTAAAGAATACTGCCTACGACCTGTCTATTGGCAATGACATTGATTCTTTAGAAAACCAATGCTTAACTTTCATCATCTTCATCAGCCTATTTCATGTCCACTGCAGGATGAAGGCCTCTCCCTGCGATCTACAATTACCCCTGTCCTGCACCAATTGATTCCAACTTGCGCCTGTGAATTTCTTAATGTCATCAGCCCACCTAGTATACTGCCACCCTCGACTGCGTTTCCCTTCTCTTGGCAACCATTCTGTAACCCTAAAGGCCTACTGGTTATCTAACCTATGCATTACATGACTTGCCCAGCTCCATTTCTTTCTCTTAATGTCAATTAGAATATTGGCTATCCCAGTTTGCTCTCTGATCCACACCGCTCTCTTCCTGTCTCTTAAGGTTACGCCTAACATTATTCATTCCATTTCCTTAACTTGCTCTCGAGCTTCTTTGTCAGTCTCCAAGTTTCTGCCCCATATTTTAGCACCAGTAGAATGCACTGATTGTACACCTTTCTTTTTAGTGATAACGGTAAGGTTCCAGTCAGGACCTGATAATGTGTACCGTGTGCACTCCAACCCACTTTTATTCTTCTGTAAGTTTCCTTCTCGTGATCAGGGTCCCCTGTGAGTAATTGACCTAGGTAAACGTATTCCTTCACAGACTCTAGAGGCTGACTGGAGATCCTGAACTCTTGTTCCCTTGCCAGCCTATTTATCATTATCTTTGTTTTCTGCATATTAATCTTCAACCCCACTCTTACACTCACTCCGTTAAGGTCTAATGCTCTGTTAATAGAAATTGTTATATTAAAAAATTTTTGGTGCAGTCAGTTCACTATTCCATATGTTCCTCCACTTGATTTAAGGCCAAAATATTGCTATAGCATTCCTTGCTCCTGAACCCGTTATGGAAAACGCACATATTAATACTATGTATCTTTTTGTTTCAATAGCCTACCACATAGTGTGTTCTGCATTAAATATTAATAGGGTCTGAAAAAAATCTTGTGATTCATCCCTATGTTGCTTCCTGCCCCATAACTGTTTTCATCTGCTGTTATTGAGTTCATTCCAAAATGCTGTAATTCCTTTTGATTGTGTAGCTGTTTTGTCTCAGTACATTTTGTTTCCTGTTGTTGATTTTCTGTGCTATTTAAGTCATTTTGCCAGGTTCTCTACAACGTCTGTATTTTCTTTTTTGTATATTTCTGTTATTGTTCGCTGTCTGCTAGGTGCTGCCACTCAAGCCCTTTGAGGCTTTGGTAGGCCTGATTATTATTGTATTCAAAGTGACATGAATAGACGTGCTATCCATCTATCTCCTCATATGCACTGACACAGTCATCTCCAATGAGTGACTGCACCCATGACCCACAAAATATCCGTCATGGTACATTCAACAGTCATGAAGAGCCTACAGGCTCCCCCAACAATGCAAGAAAAAAAAGTTATAAGGCTCTTTGTGCCTGTGCCTGAACTAGTTGCAATGCATTGGTACAGCACATAATATAAGTGCATTTATTAAATGCACACAGGGCACATAGCAACATAGATGAACGCTACTAATTATCAATAAGGTTCGTAGTCTGCTTCATTTAAATGTGCAGTCTGGCTAGAAATTGTTTCTTGCCCTTCAGTTCAGAGTGTGGTTCACTGTTTTCACTTGCTGGATCCCAAACTAATGGTAAGAGAGATCTCACATCAATAACATCATTAGTCACAGCTGGCACACATAGTTCAATGTGTTGTTCAACGTGCCAAAAGGTTGCATACAGGGCCCCTTTCCATCAGACAGTACACAGGATGCTCTTTGTGAAAGAAGAGTTGTCAACCGCTTGAAAGTGGCACACAGCTTTCTACGTACAGTGCGCACAAGGATGAGACATAAGGAAAGAATAGTACACAGAGACAGAGCTCTGTGCCAGCCTTCCTTTTTGTTTCACCCTTGTGTATGCTCTATCCAGAAGATCATGAGCCCCCAACTTGCCAAAGTCTCCATCTTAGCAAGCACAGTACTAGGAAGGAATTATGAAACAGGTACAGTGCTACGAAACACAAGTTTACATGAGATGCACAGAACAAGTGGTGGACATCAACTCGGTTTACTGCACAAAAAGCATGCATAATAGGGGATCTTTACAATATGTCCCTCTCCTGTGGCAAGTGTTACATTGGACAGGCCAAGTACATTGAAAGTGCACTTAACTGCTTCAATCATTGATATATGTAAGTTCTATGCTAAACCTGAGGCTTTCATGTGATTAAACTTTAATAATCCATAATTAGGATCCACATTTGCCTGTGTGCTACTTTTTTCCCCTTTCACATTGACCTCTCGGTTAAAACCTACAGTATTTGGGAAACTAATTTGGTATACTTGTACTTGTCTTCGCATCTTTGCAAGTTTTTACTGAATGTGCTAATCACTAATCTTAAGTTAAGATTAGAATTTTCCCAAGCTCTCAAGAATCGCCACAATCACCTTCACAGGAGTTCCACTAGGGACACAGCAGACGACAGGCAAATGTGCAGTTTTTTTCTTTTGACGATTATTTATGGACCTGCTAATCTCTTTTTTAAACCCCTGTCACATGTACAGTCTGAATGGTCAATGAGCTCTTGTCACTGCAGGAACTTGCCAAGGCCTGCCCATGCTGAATAATAGCCACAGCCACAATTAGATGTCAAATAATAATTGTTAATGAATTAATGACAATTGAGAGGTATTAAAGGTACATTACCTTACTATGACTACAAAAGGGGACTGAACAAGAGCCATGACACTTCTTATCCTACTTTCCTAATAATTCTGATTTAATTGGAGAGTAATTCACTGCAGTTTCTAGCTTCACTCATTTATGCAATTTCTCTCCTTCACTCAATCACTTACACACATATACACATTAACACCTGTAAGCAAAAGTATGCAGACCACACGTACAAAGAATATAAAGCCCAAAAAATACCATATAGACTTGTACAAGGGCTTCACTTTTTTTTTTCCAATTTCGACAAGGTGTGGTCCTTACATGGGACTAAACCATTTGGTCAAAATGGTGCCGGCACAGCATTGACTTGTGCACACCCCAGGTCCCTAGATATGCCATTACATCAGAGGTCAACACGCAGCTCACGCCAATCTAGTAGTGGCATGTGGAAGTACGCAGCATGCAAAAATTTGGCGATGCGTGGGCATGGCATCGGGACACCACACGTGATTGCTCTGCATTGGAAATATTTTTTCCAAATTTTCGGCTGCCAAGTTGGGAGTGTGGCCCTTACACGGGCTTATATGGCATATAACCTAAAAGCAACAAGTGCACTGAGGTCTGCACAACATCAAGTCTTTAGTGCTCATTTCCAGGCTCTGTGTCTAGGCTATAAAACAATCCAGTCATTTCTGAGCACTTATGGTCTGAGGGGAAGTGCAGTTTTAAGAAATTTGAAAGCATAATTTGGAATTAGCTAGCACGAGACAGGGGTAAATGAAGTTCGCTGGGAAAGGCTTTCGTCCTGCAGTGGACATAAAAACAGGTCAATGATGATGATGGTCTGTTTACACAATCACTGAATTCTGCTTCCTAGCTCAACACTAAGCAAAGTTTACAGAGAGGATGGTTGGTACATCTAACATTTCATGGTGTTACACTACACATTCATGAAAAAAATGCTACTGACAGGTCTGCTCACATAAGTTTATTTTTGAGCAAGAAGTATTTAGCCAAGCCCTTGGTTGGTGCAGTTGTAGCAACATCTCCAATACTATGTCATTGTGGAGGATAGATTTACAAGGAGTGCAATGGAGGCAAAACACAAGAGATGCTAACCTTTGTGTCAAGGCTGGAGCAGAGACGAGCACGCTCATTGTTGAGTGATCGTACTCGGCTGAAGTGCTGGTCTCGTTCCTTGACAACTTCCCTGTACTTCTTCTCCGTGTCCTCCAAGGCCTTACGTGCCAGGATAACCTCCTTTTCACTAGTTGCATACTTTACTACCATGCTGTCTTTCTCCTTTGTCACAGCCTCCAGCTGCCTGCACAACTACGGTTGAGGAGCATACCAACAAGTCACAAAGAACACCAAACCAAACCATGGTTCAGAGTTGATTATAGTTGACAAGACACACAAGATGCAAACAACAGAAGACTTTCAACATGTGCAAATGCTATATTGGCCCACTTGTTGTAAAAGCAAGCCCTTTGGATTCTGCAGAAAACTGTTACCTAGTTGCAGCATTTCAGCTGGAGTGATGCTACTGACCAAATGCAGTTTAGGTCAATTCTTGGCAAATGAAAATACAAATTTTGGAGCACTTTGGAGCAGTCACATGTAATCTTTGAAGATTGATGGGAGCACTAAATGACTACTTTTGTGGCATGTACTGAGCTGCCAAATTGACATTTGCAGGTTTTCAATACCTCAAAAGTGGTAAGAGTTTACATAATATGCAGCCTGCATCTTATGCAATTTCTCGCCACTGTCATTAGATAGCCCTACAACTTCTCTCTACATTTCAGTCTTCACTGCAATTTTCTCTGGGAACAATATTGGTCCTTAGTGTCAAATCAAATAAAACAATACCCACAGCCAAACTGCATCTCAGATTTTTATTTCATGTAGTACATTAAAGGTCCAAAGGCATAAATGACTGGGTAAGAACAAACAAACAAACAAACAAACAAACAAACAAACAAACAAACAAACAAACATGTAGTAGGGGCATTAGCAAAAGGCATGGCCTACAGCAGTCTTGAAGCTCTTTCTGTCAGTGATGAGAACAATTGAGACAGGAAGAGGTAATTTCAGTATACACTTGTTCTAGAAATCAGCAAATGACTTTAAACACGAGGTTAAGGGAACACTTGTCCAGTCTGAAAGGTCGCCCTAGCACGCATTTGGCAATGCATTGCCAAGAACATAATTGCTCCCCCTGTCTTAGTAGCACCAACATTTTGTATAGGAATAGGAATCAAACCGCGAGGGAAATTGTGGAAGCACACTGGATTGAAAAACAAAAAGAAAAATGCATCAGCCATCCATCGTTTCATTGTTGGATAAAGAAAATTCACTTCTATCATCACATCTTTAACGCATTTTTATCGTAAGTGGATGTTTCATGCACCTTGCTGTTCTTATGTTGACTGGGTGGCTTTGGTCCACGTCTTTGTGTTTTTTATCACAAGTGGTATATGTACTGTAGATGTGCTCTCTTGACTTGATCGCGCAGATCTGTGTGTATTATATGCGCTATAGGCGTGCTCTGTTTGACTGGATCGCGCAGATCTGTGGGTATATAAGCAGGTGGTTCTTCAAAAATAAAACCAGTTGTTAGAAAGCGCTCGTCCTTGTGTTTCTTCTATTCTTCGTCCCTGTTTGGTTGCGCACAATAAGTTTTAAAGATGACTTTAAAGGTTCACATGGGAGTCTGGTACCCCGACTTCCAGGCTGTGGTCAGTGGAGTTTCAGGGCAAATAAACAAGTACAGGCTAGCAGTAATAATTACATAGTCAACACCAGTTCAATTATACAGTCAATCAATTTAGGTACTTCAATTCAATACAAAGAGGGGATATTTTAAAGACCAAGAAGTGTGAAGGAGCAGCGATACAGCAAACGTTGAGCACTTTTGGTGGAAAAGTCTGACTCCCTGAGCAGCAAATTGTACTCTGCTACTTAACTTTTGGTGCTTTAAGTGCACTTCGTCCGAGTCGAAAGTTATCGCAGTTCTGTCCGAAGTTTAATTTTTGCTCCAGCGCACTCAACGATGCGAAGCATTACAGAAATATTAGAAAATACATAAACTTGCAAATGGCAACTATTCAGTTCAAAATTTGAAAAGTAGAGTACTTTATTTTCTATTCTAAAGTTACAAATATTCACAACACTTCTATTATATTAAAACAGTGATCACCAGTGACTATAAAGCATACAAAAAGCTTAATGTGAAAAATCTGCCTGCTAGCGTTCAGGTGGATGACAGAGCTGGCAAGCTAATGCCACATCCCACCCTACACACAGATGCAAGGTACCATACCTTTTCATTTTTGGACAGTAGTTCAGCCCGTGCTTCTGCCAGCATACGCATATTTTCAGCTTCCCGGGCTGATGTCTTCTCACTGATATACCTGAGTTGCTGCTGAAGTTCAAAGTTGGTCTGCTCTACTCGTTCCATAAGGTCATAGTTGAGGGCACACCGCTTGCACCTGCATGCAAGGCACAGGCAACAACACTAAATGCAGTGATCAGAGGCTTCAAGAACACAAAGGGCCTAATGAAGAATTTCACCCAGTGGACCCCCCCCCCCCCCAGGGCTTCCTACTAAGCTTAACTTAAAGCACCGCCACCCAGGAAGTAGATTTTATGCTCGTAGGTTGGCATACTAACTCATGCACACTCATACACGTACCAGTGCATGTGTGAGTGAGTATATGCAAGTCTGAATAAGAGAGAGTCCAGAGGGTGTCAGTGAACATGAGTAAACACGAGCATGAAGGCAACCCGCTGCGGTGGCTTAGCAGCTATGGTGTTACGCTGCTAAGCACAAGGTCGCAGGATCAAATCCCGGCTGCCGCGGATGCATTTCCATGGAGGCGAAATTCAAAAACGCCCGTGTCTTGTGCATTGGGGCCCGTTAAAGATCCCTGGGTGGTCAAAATTAATCCACAGTCCCTCACTATGGCATGCCTCATAATCACATTATGGTTTTGGCACGTAATACCCCAGAATTCTATTTAATTAAATTCAAGTATGAAGGCGAGTTAGTACTGGTGAGTGTGAGTGGATGCATGCACACAAGTGAGGGCCAGTGACTGACTGCCTATACCACGTTTCTATCTCCAAACTGCTGCATGGGTGATTTAACTGTGTGCACTTGCACTGGCAGCTGCGAATGCTATATGGCCTACAGCAAATATATTCCATGAACCATTCCTTTCAGAAAGTCAAGCTGTATGCAAAAAGAAGGTACAGCACACAAAGCTGAAAACTCTGTGTTGGCTTCAATAAAAGACAACTGAAGGGGGAAAAGAAAGCCAGGCGACTAGTTTTCAGAGCTAGTTCAGTAAGGGAAGTGTTTATATTTCATGCTGGCCCCCGAAGGCACTGAGAGGCATAAAATAACTATCTTAAATGCTGCCAGAACTAGCTGCAAACAATGGCATCATGAAAGGTGGTGGTAAGGGGAGAGGGGAAGAAAAATAAACAGTTCACAGAATGACACTGGAGCTATTTTAGCAAACAAGCTATAATCTTTTAATTAAAATACCTATTCATCCCATCAGCTTTATAATTATTAGCCTTTGTGCTTTTCTGAAAAGTAACAATGTCCTCACAATGTGCCTGGACCCAGAAAATATTAAAAAGAAGCTGAAAAAAAAATAACAGGAGACTGGCTAACACAAAGCTGTTGTGTTTTCTATCACCACTTGCTTTCTCTGACTTACTTGGTTTAATGTGGCCCCATTCTGTACTTGGTATCTATTCATTATAATGGCGTATTTTAGACATATCTAATGGGTTCAGTATTTATTTAAGTACTCTCAATGGCTCTTGGTTCTTACAAATAGAAGTAATCAATTACTAATAGTCAGCTGCATTCATCAGCAAACAAGTTTCACAAGCATTTAAACAATGAGCGTGTAAATTAGGTGGCAAACAGTGAGGCCAACGAAAGCTCCTTCACAGCAGGAGACAAGCCAAACTGATGGTATGGAGAAACCTTGCATGTAAGCTCACCCAGTCATGTCACACTGAGTGGCTGGCACTTTTTGCTTTTTCACAATGATAGCACAGGCTAAAAAGAACACATGTGGGCACGTGGATACACAAGATGCTGTGAACAAGAACATTTACGACATGCCATCATGAAGAAAGGCAAATAATGAAGCTTGGAGCTGACACAGAGCAAGCAACCTCCCCCATCTGCAGTCATTTATTTTGGCCGTTTTGGCCTACTAAAAGGTCAGTGGTGCCACAAATCAATGCTGCCACAAAGCACTTGTGCAGCAATAAGAATGAATGAATGAATGAATGAATGAATGAATGAATTCATTTATTCAGAAAAGGAGGATAGAAGGTCGCTGATGGGTTAAGAGGATATATGGGGCAGAGGAAGGCACCCACTAAGTTGCGCACACCTGGCCACTAGCAACATCGAAGTGGGCTAATGTGACTAGGTGGTCCGGGTAATCGAGAATGTCTTTTTTTTAAGCTTAAATATTAGGAACAAAGACAAAGGAACAAAGTAGTAAGGAAACATGTTTGCATGTCAACTGCTACAGAACCAAACATGGGTTGCTGCATGAAGCCAGTGTCTGATCCAGTCAGCACTTATGCTCTGAAGCACACACCTTGCAAAATTTTTGCCTGACGTGTACCATGAACTTTAACTGTGAGCAATAATAGAAGAATGGGTCACTGATGCAACATATACACATTTCTTCTCTTGCACTGTCTAAGAGAAAAAACACAAGCTTCTAGCTTGGATGCAACTTGGGCATACTCTTCTAGCAGTGCCGTAATCTCAGTTTGCCTGCCCAACTTGGGTGCAAATGTGGCTTGGGTGTTGTCATTTTACATAGATGTGTATTACAAAGCCCTGCATCATGGTACGCCAGTAAAGTGGCATGCTTTCATTCTAAGAACTGTAAAAGAAAATTGTGCACTTACCATTGCATTGATTTCATTAAGTTTCATAACAAGATTGCATTTCTTATCAGCACTATACAGTAAAACAGTTGGAATCTTTGTCTAGTTAGTCTATACATACAGTTACTGACTAGTGCCAAAATAAGTCTACACTGCCTGTACTATCTTTCTTCCCTGATTTCGAGATGTGCATAATACAGTCTTAATTTTTTCTTCCTTTCTTTTTATCACAAAATCGGGCAGGGCACGCAAACATATCAGTTCTTATACTCAAAAATGTGGACTGAAAACATGTGACCTTGCTGCAAAATTTGAGCAATAATAAAGCAGCAGCGAATGCAAGAACTTTCTGTAAAATTTAGAATGACGATGCAGATCATCGTATATTCTATTGTTATGCAGCTGTTCATAGACTGAGAATATTCTAGCTCACACGTGAATGAAGCCAGGCAAATGGACACTGCATGGAACAAGGGCCGGTGCAGTTGCAGCAGACAAGAGCTGCAGGGCTGCTGTGGCCAAGGAGTGGGCGTGAAGAAATAGTAGCGTGTGTTTATGCAGTCAGAATTGTACAGAAAAAATACAAAGTGCTGCCATCTAGAAGTGCTGTTGAGTGCGGCCTTTTGAGCTGTATACTAGCTCAGTTGGGACCCTATGCTAGTCTGTGCTTCTGTGCTTGAAGCTAAAGCAAACAAAGTGAAAAAGTAGTCAAACATTTAATGTGGCTACAGATAACTGGCGTCTAAAAGTAGCCAATGTAGTGTTGAAATGTGCATGATGAAAGAGCCAGAAGCTCAACTAGCAATACGTGTACTCATGTGAATACATATATTCCATGCCCAAATGACTGAATTTAGGAGAAAGCGATCAAGTTTAATAATGACATTAATTAAAGTACTGCTGAAAGCTTTCATTTCATTTGAAACTAGCATACTTTGTTATTCACTAGCCAATTTAAACATAAAGAATTCTGAATAAGCATTAATTCATTAAAAATTTGTTGTGACACTAATAACTTCCCTGAGCATATCACACAAGCAGTGCTAGTGCCTGTGGTATTTTCTGTTGCCCCTTCTTTGAGAATATCTATAAAAATGTTTATTTTTATACAAACTGTACACCAAGTCAAATGCTGCCTGTAAATTTCTCAATTAGGCCAGTGATTTATTGCATTACATTACAAGCCCCATATCCCTCTACCATTTGGACCAATGATACATCCCTAGTAAATAAAGCTTGATCCTCATTACATTACTGACTGGTATATTTTGCCTCCCTCCACACTTCTGAGCATAAATTTGATACGTTAAGGGAGGTAGCACAAAACAAAGTAGCTGGTGTTAGCTAAGTCCAACACATACAGCTAATATTGTAACCACAAGCAGGTACGCCAACTAGCTGAATTTCCTCGTTACTGAAAGTAATGTCATAATGACAGCAAACAGCACGTGAAAATAAATGTAGGACAATCTCATTCTGTATCATGCATGACTGCCTAATTGTAACAATGCAGAAAGCAAAGGAAAAGTAATGAACTATTTTAGTATTGCTCAATGACTTTCCTCAGGCTGAAATTTATAACCAAAATCAATTAAATTCTCAAACAAAGTAACTATAACTGCCCTCAGCCACTATTTCTTGTAATGTGCGCAATATTAGATTTCTGTGTACAACACAGGTTACTGATTGTGCAGGCTTTATCGAGATTTCATGAACTGTTTTCTGGTGTTTATTTCATTTTCAAAAATCGATGTATCTTATAATGTTCCTCATGACAGTGTGAAAAAAATAAAATTGGGGGAAGTTGTTCAAGAGTCTAGCCACTTGATCAATGAAAAATGGAGGCCCATTACTGCTTATACGAAGGGGTCAGACTCTGCACTTGGGAGCTGAAAATTGGCCCAAATGTATTTTCGCATTCATTTGCTCCAGTCTGGTGTAGAGCATTTTAGTTTTGCTTGATTTAATCCCTGTACCATCCTTGATTGATTTAGCCTTTGCCATAATCACCATAAGCATGCCGTGAAATGTTTTTCCTCGTTTTTTTAAAGCAGCATTTCTGGTGGGGGTCACCATTTCGGAGTGATGATATCTCTGGCTCTACTTATCCTACTGCAGTTTCAGTTTCAGTTTATTATTATTCGTTCATAATAATTTGTTACAAAATATGGTATACAGACAAGGGTCCCAAAGTCAGAGACTGCACCGGGACCCTTGGTTTAGAAGTTATACAAAAAGAATAAAGCGTAATACAGAGCAGAGAAACAAATCATGAAATAAGCAAAATATAACCAAGAAACTCAGTGACAACACACATAAAAAACAAAAGGAAAGATGCACAATCAATGGTAATTCCACAGCTTCTAATTAGCAAAATAACATTGTAGGAAATTAATCAGACAGCAAATAATTCTTGAGCTCATATTTGAAAGAGTACAAGGTAGTTGACAACTTAATGGAATATGGAAGACTGTTCCAAAGTTTAAGCGCGCAAAAAGAGGAAGCCATCTTTCCGTAATTAGTATGACATAAAGGCAACAAGAAATTTCCTTGTGCTGCAAACCTTGTGTTATTGGGATTAAAAAGGAGATCAGAACTAACAAAGTTGTAAGAAACTTGTTGATTTAGTAATTTGAAAAATAATATCGCTAAATGATAGTTAAACAAATCAGTAACTTGAAGAATGCGGTTTGTACGCAGTTGTGAAGAGGCGTTAGAGAAAAAATGGCTTCGCGTTATAATGCGGATAGCCTGATTTTGAATGTGCTGAATAGAGGAAAGATGACAATGATAAGTATTACCCCAAGAAGCGATACCATAAATGATATGGCTATGAATGAAAGCGAAGTATAACGATAATAATGCTTCTTTGGAAAAAAATGCACGTGATTTGAGTAGTGCTCTAATGCCAAATGCTGTTTTTTGTTTGATGTGTGCAATGTGGTTAGTAAACTTAAGGTGGGGATCTAATTTGATGCCGAGGAAAGAAACACAAGTGGAGGCAGGAATGTCATGCCCATTCAGAGTTATGGTAGGAGAGCAAGGTAAATGTTTCTGTGATGACTTAAATACCATGAATTGCGTTTTCGTAGGGTTTATAACTAGAAAATTGGCGTTACACCATTCAGTAATTTTTGACAGATCACTGTTTAGTTTCAATGTTAGCGAAAGTAATGATTTATCCGAGAGGGCAACAGTCGTATCGTCGGCGTATAATATAGGTAGGGTATAATTAAGGCAGTCAGGTAAATCATTTATATAAATGGTAAATAATAGTGGACCTAAAATCGAGCCCTGAGGCACTCCTTGGTTAATAATTTTGCTTTCAGCGAAAGCCCCGCCTGCGTACACTGTTAATTCCCGATTAAACAATTTACAATTTAATTACAATTAAACAATTTTTTGTCAAAAAGGTACACAATTAGAAAGTGCAGTAGGCCTATAATTTAAACAAATATTATGACAGAAATTTTCGAAACGTAATAATGAGTCCTGGGTGGGAGTCAAGGGTTCATTTGCTCTGCAAGGAAAGTGAATGCATATGTTATACCAGCACATAAACTCAGAAAGTTTCATCAAAATATATTTAGAAGTCAGTAGCAAAAGTGAGTATTCGTAGGAGCACGACGGTCATTGAGCTCCTGCAATCCAGGTCACCTGCTCGACCAACAGCTAAACAAATGTTGTGGGAGTGCACCAGCTACAATTACATCCAGCACAAATACCTCATGGTGCACATAAAGATCTATGATAACTGGATGCCACGCTGCTGTCCCTGAAGGACTTTGATTTATGAGGGATTGACCATTGTTTGAAATTTTCCCCCCATTCCTCTTTTCTCTGCGCCCCCTATACACGCCTTTCAGCCATCCTTCTTTTACAAAGGTTTATATAATTAAATGACAGGAGCCTCATAAATGTTGTGTAGTGCATGCTATGCCTCTTCTACCTTCGTGATCACTATAATTTAAAAACAATATAAGTGTTACTGGAGAAGAGGTGACAGTAAGAATAGTTACACTGTGAAGCCAGCTCAACAGAGACTACACCCTAAGGAATAATTTGTGTTCCTTGGGGTTTGCATTTGTGTAGGACAATGAAATGATATCTGCAATGCCTGAACAGCATGTGAAGCACGATGTGTGACAGAAAAGAATGAAAAAGCTGGCATACTACATGTAACCTTTTGCAAAAGCTGGCCACAAGATAAGGACATTCTTCAAAACTTTCATTGGATAGTTAAAAACACCCTTCTGGCTGTTGAAGCTCCCATCATTTCAATTTTCAATTTTTGTAGCATGCTGTTGCCATTCTCTCAGTTGTCAGCATTCAGAAAACTTGCCCGTCCAAAAATTCTGTCTGGCATTTCTTCACACATTTTTTGAACTGTTGCGGGTATGGGCACTTCCTATGACAGTCTAGCTATTTCTCTACAAAATGGGGGTAGTTAAATAATATACAGACCCTTTCACAAATTTCTCAGGTCCGTTTTTCACTAAGGTTCAAGAAAAGTAGTGTCTCACAGATCTCTTTTTTTGCACAAGTATCCAAGTTTACTGGTGGCATCACACTACGTACAGTGAGGTTTTGTACTGACAGGGGCTTCTCAATGTACCACTGCTAGCAAGGGGTTCAATGGTGAACCATGCATTTTATAATCATAATTAACCATAATAACTAGTGGTAATGCACCTTACCACTGCAATGTATGGAATAAATTAAGTATAGGAGTTCATGGCTCTTCTTCGTGGACATCCAAAATGGTCTTAATGGTAGCAGTGTATTATACTCATTATGGGTAAACATTTCAGGCCAGAAATATCTAAAAATTGGTGCTTTTGGTTATCACTGATCAGAACATAAATTTCAGTTTTTTAGCTAAAAGCAGTGTACATACTAATGACACATTAAGCTCAAGTCTAAAGGTGTATAAAAAGTATCTTGCAGAATCTATCACTACAAAATATTGAAAGTGGTTAGGAACTGTCATCCTATATTGCTTTTGAGCAATAGGAGTGTGGTGCAATGCGTAATGTAGAGCTTGAAGTCAGTTCTGGCCCAGAGCACAATTGCCTAAGAACTTTAGAAGAGCCATCTACATATGGTCAGAAAGTGTGGATTCGTATGCCACGGCAAAAATTTAACAGATCTATGTAAACTCTTAGCAGGAACCTCTAAACCTCTAAAGGCCTATAATGTTTTCCAAATGCAATCCAGAGTTCCATGCAATTTTGTTAATTATGAGCTTTAGCATATTGCCAGATAATCTTTCTACACTGCGCCTCCTTGCTAAACAATAAGTTTAAGCTTGATATCTCTACTCTCCTGTATTTGAGCATTCTTTTCAAATATATTGCCTCTATGCTTAAGAACATAACATGAAACGACTGAAAGTTGAGCAAGTTGGTGAGGCTTCGGAATACTGAAGGCAGGTACATAGACACACAAGTACGAACAAAAGGGACAAAACATGTCCTTTTAATTTTTACTTTCGTGCATGCTAACACGCCTGCCTTCAGTAACATGAACATAACCTGCAGTGGCACCTGAGGTGGGGCATCACCAAAAGTTATGCCCATATGCCCACCAAAGGTGAAGCCCCATGCTACAAGGTTCCTGGCAACTTTGTTAACCATGGGGTGGCATATTTAAGTAGACACTATCGAAGGGACTCACCATTGTCCAGATATGCTTTAATCACTGCCTGCAAGTTTCAACTTGTTGCCTCTACTTTCCTGCCTGTGCAGGTTCTCTAAAAATCACCCCTACACACATTAAAGATTGTATGAATGGAGGTTGGACGTGGCAAAGCATTAATGAGCTCCTTAACCAGCTCCCACTGAAAAATAAAATTTAAAGATAACCTCATAACGCAGCTTGGCTCAAGGGAGCTTGAGTCAAAACCTGATACGCTGACCAAACACTTCCAATTCCAGGATGTGTGTCATGGCTAAAAAAAAAAAAAAAAAAAAAAAAAAAAAAAAAAAAAAAAAACACAAGTTTCTTCAGAGCTTCGGCACTTTGTAAATGTTTGCAGAGGGGATTAAATGTCAATAACTTATTGGACCTCATCAGCCTTCTGGATTTACTGTAATTTATTTGATGATGTTAGAAATGTAGGCAACTTTTGTTGTCGGATTTTCCACAATATTTGCAGAGTTCATGCACAACATTTGATTCTAAGTTCAAGAACAATGAAAGAATTTCAAGGTTGTTGAAGGGCAAAATTCAAGTAGGCTGAAGCAAACTTTATTCCTACATATAAACTAAGAAATATTCAAATCTCTCTCTTCTTAGGTACAATTTTGTACAGCTAAGCAGGCACTGAGCTGGAAACACGCTTCCATCTCTTCAAGTGGCTTTTGGAAGTCGACATTACGATTGTAATGATGTCAACAGCCTTCTCTCACAACACACTTTGCGATGAGGGTTAGTAGCGTCCAGCTTCATCCAAAGATACTTGTCATGTTAAAGCCAAATGGCTGAAACTTATTCGCCTCCAGGCATTCCTAGGGGCCAGGGCTCAAAAACAGTGCCATGATGGCTACAATGTGAACCAACTAGCACAACAAAAATGGTGGTGCTTGGGCGCTTTATCTGGCTATGTCTACCGCTACGATGGCAATTTAAAATATATTTTTCTAAATTCAAGGGCTTTCAAGAATTTAAAGTAGTATATGAACCTTGCATTTGACTGTCTAATGAATATACAGAAATGGCATGAAGAAATGGGTCAATAAGAATGCAATCATTCACGCGTGTGCACACGCACACATGCACACACACACATGCACACACACACATGCATGCACACACACACGCAAACCAATGAGCACTTGAGCATGAATTGATAAGCAATTTAGTGGGTGCCATAAGACTATGTGCACATAAAGGTTCGGGCAAAAA
The DNA here is from genome assembly GCF_050947875.1 of Dermacentor variabilis. Classification (NCBI taxonomy): domain Eukaryota; kingdom Metazoa; phylum Arthropoda; class Arachnida; order Ixodida; family Ixodidae; genus Dermacentor; species Dermacentor variabilis. Next base: position 37,395,197 of record NW_027460280.1, on the reverse strand, counting down.
AAAAAGAAGAAACACACAAGCAATTGAAAACAGTGGGAAATACAAACCAAGAATCAATCAGCATTCTGGATCCACTAAGGCCACGACTTGATGCATGCTTGTATCAAAAAGGAAGCAGTAGCAATGCTCTAGCCATCATACTACTGCAGCATGCACACTCCCGATTTCTCAGCACATTCTATTATTTAGTCAGGAAAATCTATGGCTCTTTAAAAAAAAAAATCAAGTTTTTGACAAAGAATAAAAACACGAACCGAAAGCACAACACACACTGTAAGTGGGATGCAGGCGGAGAAAGCCAGCATTAGCAAACAAAAGTGAACTTAGAGACTCAGCTCACCTTTGTTTGTACACTTTAATTCAGATGATATGACATTTAACAAAGTAATTTTGTACCAAGAGTTGAAAGGAATGGCCAAGTGATAGATACCAATACCGTACCTGGGTGTTCCTGCTTGGGAGCCATTCTGGAGCCCCCATGCATTTTTGGACGTGTCAGAGCCCTCCACTCCCTCAAGCTCAGACTCAAGTTCTGAGAGCAAAGCATCGCTGTCATCACTTTCTTGACTACAGGATGAAAGCTCTGTTGGCGTTCGAACACAGCGTGGCAGGTGCGAGTCTGACGAGTATCGGCACAAGTTGTGCGACTCGCCTTTCTTGTCTTGTCTTTCACAGTGCCTCGAAGAACTGTCCGATTCGGAGCTGACACCAGGGTCCATAAACAAGCGCACTTCAGGAGAGCTATGACAGCTTGAGATCTGCAAAATGGCAGGGCCACCCACATCAGCACTTTGTGCAGAAAGAACCTTGTACATGGAAGCCGAATTCTCCCTCGTAGGGTTGTTTGTCTTGCTGTAAGACTGCACTGAATTTGATGCTTGGACCTCATTCTTGTTCAGAGCAGAAACTTCTGTCAGTGTGACTAATGGTGATGTGGTTGCTGGAACGGAGTCCTCCTGGCTTGTATCTACCAATGGGCAATTCTGCGATTGTGGGGAACTGCTGCTGGTCTGCTTGCATCCTGAGGCACTGGCCTGCTCATTTACGCTGACTAGACATGATCCATCGCTAGTGGTGGCTGCAGGTTGTGTGGCAGCTTTGCAACCAACACCATGAGACTGGGGCAATTCCTTTGCTGATTGAACATCACCCTTAGGAGGCAGTGGCTCACCAGCACCTTTGGTGGTGTTGTTTTCAGGGCAGGAACCAGCCTGTGCTCTGGCAGTGTCTGCCTCAGCAGACCCATCTATAAAGGAAGACTCCATGGCCTAGTGGCTCTCACTTCCATGTTAGCCCTGGGAAGATGAAGAAAGAGGAAGTGGCAAACCAATATAAATGCTTTGGACAGTATTGTACATGTACATAACACTGCCAATATCAATTTTCTGAACAGCACTGGTGCTATCTGCTGCTCAAAAGGAGAAAGTAAATGAGTGAATATAACTGATATTTCAGCTTTTAGAGTGTCAGAACTCCAACAAAAACGTAGGTTTATGAATGTCTTCAGTTTGAAGTGAACAGGGGGAACCAAGATTTTTATGAAATAATTTCACAGCAAAATATTTGCTTGGCGTCATGTGCATCTTTTGGTGTTCGCAAGGCGTAATGTTTACAAATTTATCTTGTTCTGATTATGGTATGTTCACTCGTTGCAGAGATGTTTGTCAAGAGATGTCTGTTGCCGTCATTCTGCCCTTGAATTGTATAATTTCTAGTATTCGAGTTTCTAGCGTTTGCTTCTTGTACCTGTGCATGCATCACATTCTCCTAGTACCTGCATTGGACTTGCTTTGGCAACTTTTTCTGTTGCGCTTCTAGATTTGTTTCTCTTTGTTTCCAAATATGTTGTGTTATAACCCACTCCTGCCTAAGGCCCCAATGAGAGGTCGGCAGTACTCCTGAAATAAATAAATAAATAAAAGCTTATAACACAGTAAAAAAAAAAATGACAGGGCTAAAATACAATTCAGAAAAAAAAGAAAGAAAGAAAAGAAGACCTCAATGTACTTGACTTTAAAAATTGTCAATTTTGTGCGGGAACATTGGCTCTGCTTAGTGAGGACATGCTTCATTCCATAGGTTTAAGTGCTGAAGCCACCTTAATAAGCTTTTTGCTTCTTGAATTTATATACTTCCTCTAGATACTGAAGTTTAAAATTCTCCTGGAATAATGCACAAGTTCTCCTTGACACCACATAGCAATGAATCTGTCATGCTTGTACAAGTGCTCAGCTTTCTAGAACAATTCAGCTCCATCTACTAGCGCTTATAGTGGATTAACAGCACTTTGACATATCCAGCAAAACCAAATACTTAAGACTGGTGGCCATAGATCTGTTGCTCAAACATGTCAATTACCTAAAAGGGGCTGGCAAATGACACAAGCACAAGTTTGACACTGCCAAGTTCTCAGCAAAACAAATTTTATGGAAATGCTAAAAATTGCCAGCACATATGATATGGTTCGTCAGGAGCACATTTAATACCTCACTTTGCATATCCTTAGGTCAATTATACTCATTTCCATTTTTGTTACAGTCTAATAATGCAATCAAAACTAAAAGTTCAGATAAAAGAAGGGAGACAAGACCAATTGCAGGTGTGCTATCACTTAATATCAATTACGAGCTACCAGACATTGTGTCAACATTAGAATTTGATCCCTGTGTTCATAGTGCACTGATGCCCAGTTCAGAATTTCTAATCAATGATATCTTTTTGTGCATACAAATGTTTTCAACCACTCAGGGAAATAGGGATTGTAATACAAAGCTTCTCTTATGAGCATTTCCTCACTGGTTGGCATTCAGGAGTCCATCGCTCATGACAATCGCAGTCACAAGGTGATCACTGCAGCAATTTTCAATTGAGTGGCAAATTATGAGATAGACGCTTTGGGAACAGAAGCCACAAGCCCTTCCATTCACTTATAAGATGGTGTGAAAGGGGCTGCATTAATCCAACGCACTTGGCTATTGCTTATCTCTGGTGGCATTTTGGAAGCTGCAAATATGCCTCCACTATGACATCCTTGACATCCTTGACAGCCCATTAAGGAATACTGACACATATTGTTGAACGCTAACACACACTTCTTGCACATACGAGGATGATACTTAACGAGTATGAATTGAGAAACACATATATTAATTTGATGGTAAAATGGGTTTCGATATGCCAGAGCTGGAATAATCAACATTATCGCTATGCCATGACGCAGAGCAATATTTGTTGACGCTCTTTAGCAATAAGTCTAAGTATGATGACATTGCTTGTAAAGAAAACAAAGAGTGCTGTGCAAGTTTCCTCTGGTTGTGCTCACAAATGGCAGTGATAGTAATCACAGAATTAGAACAAACCAATGACATCCTGAAACATCCACTTTTTGGCTACAGAAAATAGTTTGCAGAAACAATTATAGTCAAATATTTAAGCCATCCTGACGGTTGCCAGGATTTTTTCTAGGGTTTATAGAATTTCGAACTTGACTTACGAAAAAAAAAATTACAAACAACACGCTTACAATAATAACACAGTTTTAAGATATCACAGGTGCAAAAACTTATTTCCGAACTTTTCAATACAGTTAAAATATTTAAAGCGGGATGAGATGGTTCAATACAATGTAAAATTTTTATATTTTGCATTATTTTGATAGCACATGCTTTCAGCTATCAAATACTAGGGTATGCGTGACTTCCAACTACTGCTTTTTGTTGTCGCATAGACTGGAACGCGGACATGTTAAAGCAATATCTCTTGACTATGCGTATTTGTGAAGCTTTGTTGAGCAAAAATATTTCTCCAGGACACAAGTTTCAGTTTTGGTTTGCAAATTTAATGTTCTATGTAGTGATCCAAACAACACAAAGCAGAAGATGAAGACGAAGTGATCAACATTAGTCGGACAACGGATGTCATTGGAGCGAACATTTTGACAAAGTCACTTGCCTTCCATCAGTTGCTGCACCAACAAGGGCAAGTCTTCTTGTCAAAACAATGGCTCCATACCGTCTGCGTGTATGTCTATAAAATTTTATGGGCACCTGTGTTAGTACCTCTTAGACTACTGGACCTGCAATGGACAGCCAGCTGCTAATGGCAGTTTTGTAAACAAATAAAAAGTGTGCCTTAGTATTAGCTGTACTGTGACAAAATGAATGAAAGAGAAATAAAAATTATTTCACATAATTCTCTTCTGTATCTGTATAGCTTTTGTTTCACACATGTAACATAACATTGTCTTTGTGCAAAATTGGAAAAAAATTGCAACCAGCAGTTTTGATGCAAAGTTTCATTTGTACAAACACCACCACCACCACCACCAACAACAACAACAACAACAACAAAATTCGATTTTGTTGTTGTAATTGAGCTCTAGAAACAGGACATTTTAAGAGCCCAGCTGTGTTCATGACTCCTCTGATTGGAATACCAATACGACTTTCATCGTCTTACTTCATCTCAAAGGTCAAAGACATGCAAGCAGCAGAAATTTTACAATAAAGACAAGATGGGATCTATAAACATAACTATATTGCAACCAAAGCAATTATCTCCATGCCACTTATTACAGACGCATCCACATAATTAGCAAAATTTACCAGACCAGTGAGTGTCATCAAAACACAGATTTGTCAGAAATATAATTGTCATCTTATTAATTCTTAAATATCAATGCTTAAACTAGTACCTTGTTTCCGACTTGTTTTGAGGTCCAGTGCAGGTTATATACTTAATTTTAAGGTGTAATAATAAGCTGGAACTTACTGTTTGCCTTCTCGCCCACGAAATTATTTGAAGTAAATAATATGACAACAGAAATGCCACAGTACACTATGTATGTTATCTTTAGGAACATAATGTCTGTTTGTCAAAGGCATCCATGCACAGAAGGGCTCATTCAGAAACAGTGCATTTCGCCAAGTGCAAAACAGCAAATTGTTACATGAAAAAATCTGCAAGAGATGATCCACCACACAGCCTCGTGTAGCATGTCTGTTCCTCGGGATGTTCATGAAACGTCTCACTACTTTACCGAAGACTTCATGCACAAGTCCAGTCCAGGAACTGCTGCAGTTACACGCATCGACTTGCAATGGCAGAAAAATCAAAACGGCTGAAGCGCCGGGTAGTACCGCAAAAGGCAGAACACAGCTTGGTCAGCACTTATTGGTATTGACCAAAGCAGTATGGTGACAAGAGCAATCTCGGAACTACTTCAATCAACAATGATAGCCTAGCATTTCTGTTTCAACATCTATTCTCTTTCCTATCGGATAGCGATTTCGTTCGTTTGACAGCTGTCAGTGACAGCACAACGCACTCGTTCTATGGCAACTATCAACAAGAACACACCACCATCCGTTGTAGAAGGCGCCTTCAATCAAAACCAGTTCCGAGATCGACAACTCATGCAACTAGGCGCAGTGCACACACCAACGATACACTTAGGCGAAGCAGCTGTTAAGGGAAAGCCGTGAGGCAGCAACAGGTGTGGAGGCAATGAAGCTACGAAATGCCTTGACAAAACGGCTTTCAAAACTGGAGAAACAATCAATTCATGCTCTGCGTCTGTTAATTTCTAGACAACGAATTAGTCCGAACTGGTAAATTTGGGCACAGAGTGCACAAATACCCATTATATATATACATAACAATACAATAAAAGTAGGACAGGTATTTGAACAGCCGAGAAAAGGCAGATATAAAGCGTTGCTGTCAAGAAATTTGCGATCGTAATGCCGTATAACCTTTTCGCGACGGAGTTCTATAAATGGAAGTTCTCAAGAGGAATAACCGGCAGCTTCGACCGCGATAAAATGTTTGCAGTCAATGCGTACGTCAGTCGGAGAACATTGATAACGGTTTCTACAAGGACGACGTTGAAATGCTGAAATCAAGGTAAAATACAAAAGTAAGAGCACTCACGTGGAAAATGTTGAAGTGGAATAGCAGAACAGGAAAACAGTACCATTACACAGAAATTCCTAAAATGAACTTCGCTAACAAGTAAGAAGCACAGAAGACGAACCGTGAGAGCGATGGAACGATGTCAGCAGCATCAGTGTTGCCTGATCTGTTTTCATGGCGGCAGCATTATCTGGCGAAATACGGCAGTTAAGACGGCCAAGCAGCATACACTTTACACTCTTAAGCAAAAATTACACCCTTTAGGTCGTATCTTGCCACACAACACTTAAGAAAAGTTTACACCATTTGGAGTGTATATTGATCCTGACCTGACCTGTATACGCTGCCCCCGCGCGTATACAGGTCAGGTGCAGCAGCAAGTGCGCGCAAAAACCAGATCAGAGGTATTTACACATCAAATATGAGCATAAAACATGCCGCACATTACAAAACAAATCAACCTGACCGCCAGCGTGCATACGATATCTTTATTTGCAGCAATTCAAGGTTCTCCTGCATCGCAGCAAAACCAAACGGTACTGGAGTTAAAGGTGCTCATGGCATCTGTCTGGGGTCCTGACTCCTATACAAGATGTTCTGTGCTCCGCAGCAGCGACGAAATGCCAGCAGAGGAGATAAAAGCGATAGTTACCATGACGCAGCAGTCTATAGCAGCAACAAAAGTAACTTTCACTTCAGTCACAAATGACTAAAAAAATACATCACTTAATCTCATACATAAGTAAAACGCCAAGTAAAAACTATGTAATCAACCGAAAGCAGTTCATCTTCATAGCACCTTTTAAATGTAATCAGGGAAGCTTCGTCAATATGATTTAGTAAATTCTTTTTGCTGTTAAGGAGGTGTGCAATTTAGTATTTTAAACTTTTAATGCCATAGTTTTTTAGTTAGTCCTCACGCGTGGGATTCCGTAATGTATTTTTCTTAAGTCAAATGTTTTGTTTATTGGAACGTGCTGTTCCATAAAGGTATCGCGATTTTTCCTAAATTTTTTGTACATCTACGTTTCGAGCTTTCATTTATACATATTATAACTTTAACTAAATATAGCCTTAATTTCTTTCTTGCCAACTTAGTACTTTCGTTTTATCTGAGATTTTCCAAAGCTATATGATGTGTTTCTCTTGCAAAGTGTTTATACTTTTGATAATAGTAATCATCGTTGTGCCCCGTACAAGTAAACAGTACTATAGGTGAGATTGTATAAGCGCCGTATAAACAAAGCGTTTAAACTTGTCAGGTGCGAGATTTCAAACATTCCAGAGAGCACCATTATCACGAGATACTTGGAATTTCACGTAATTCCAATAATTTTAACATTTCTTGCTATGCAAATTATGTGTCGCGCCTTCGTAATATTTATTGCGAGTTTACTAGTGTCTAACCATTTCGATAGCTCAGAGAGCTAATTGTTTGCCACTGCAGCCAATCTAGTTAGGTTAGACCTTTTACAAAAAAACTAAAAAAACTAAAACTAAAAGTAATATAAAATACTCAACATTAGCGTCATCAGTGTATAGCACTATTTTATTTTATTTTGTTCCTTGCACATATGGTACGTCTAATAACGATCCTTGTATACCTCTTGCCGTTCTTTTTTTTACATCGCTATTCTACAACTTAGGTTAGGATATTTTCCCAGTGTTTGCAAAATTTCCAGAAGAAACTTGTTCCTTTCATGTTTTTTTTCCAGCCTTCAAGATTTCTATTTCCAATATCCATGGAATCAATGGGCGGCTATAAACGCCATCTTCAGAGGTCATTGGCTGACTCAAATTAAAATTAAATTATGGGGTTTTACGTGCCAAAACAATAATCTGATTACAAGGCAGGCCGTAGTGGGAGGTCTCCGGAATAACTTGGACCACGTGGGGTTCTTCAACGTAGCACCAAAATTTAAGTACCCGCCGTGGTTGCTCAGTGGCTATGGTGTTGGGCTGCTGAGCACAAGGTAGCGGGATCGAATCCCGGCCATGGCGGCCGCATTTCGATGGAGGCGAAATGCGAAAACACCCGTATACTTAGATTTAGGTGCACGTTAAAGATCTCCAGGTGGTCGAAATTTACGGAGTCCTCCACTACGGCGTGCCTCATAATCAGAAAGTGGTTTTGGCACGTAAAACCCCATAATTAAAGAAAGTGTAAGTATATACACGGGTGTTTTTCGCATTTCTCTCTCTTCGAAATGCCGCCGCCGTGGCCGGGATTAGATTCTGCGACCTCGTGCTTAGCAGCCCACAACGCCATAGCCGCTAACAACCACGGCGGGTGACTCAACAAGTGCCGACGAATTTGTTCAGAAACCAAATACCAACTTCTTTCTTAATGTCCGAGGGGCTATGGGCTGCTGTGTGGCACAGGATCACTGGCTCCATTTTCAGCTGCGGCGGGTGTGTTTCCATGTAGGCGTAATGCAAAAACTCTCGTGCATGCCGAGCGGTAATGCATGGCTGCACGTGAAAGAACTCCAGCTGTGGTCAAACTGGGATCCGGAGCCCTTCATTACGACGTCCCTCATTGTAGCTTTGGCACGTTAAACCAAAGAATGTTATTTCTAGTCAATCACAAATATATTCATTGCTCGCTTAATCCCTTTGTATTTTTTTCCGCATGCTTTTTTTTCTGCATCTATTATATATAATGCGATAACACGCTAGTGTCTAACTCTTCCCTATAATTTTTTATATAAAAAAATTCTAAACCATTCGACTGGGACTTGAAGTTCTTTGGGCGCATTATTATTATGAATTTGATTGTCTTTTCTCTTTTATTGACATGTGCCATTTATAACCGTCGCTTCTGTCCCCTTCGTGAGATATTCCTCCCCCACCCAAAGAAAAGCGAGCATATAAGACGGTGTGGAGGTGAAGTGGCCTCCAAGTGCCTCGAGCGGCCAGTCGCGCGGCAATATTGCGTGCATTTGCGGGTCTTTTTCACGCTCGGAAAAACACTTTTACGTAGCACGTATTGAGAAACAGAAAGCTGTATCGGGAGTTGTTCATGTCGCTCTACACTTCTATCATTGGCACTTTTCATCTAACTATAATATTTGAGAAGTTGAATAATTAATTAAGCCTAATCATCTAATTAGGCGGAATAAAAGAATAGTTTATCTCCAAGCGACGCAAAACAACATTACCTTGGTCCTATCCAGCTACGTGGCAGTCGCATATCTTTAAACTCTGGCTAAAGTTAGTTGGGACACCCTGCATAATTTGTGACTGAATTCGCTATGCACGAAATCGCGTGCTTGTTACACTTGTATGGAGTTGGCATATGCGGAAAAGAATTTCGCTGTCCAATTTTTAACATGGATCGATAGCTTAAAGCCCCGCTGCTGACAAAAAGTCAGGAGCGACGTCAGAGAAAGAGAGCTTATCAGCACTCTCGTCATAGCAACAGCCTTGTCAGTTTTATTGTGGGTCATATATCTATAGGCAAGAGCACCTAAATTGCCCCTTACAGCACGTGTGCGACTCAAATGATGGGGTCGCTATCTCTTGCCAAAACACATTTTCTTCTTTTTCTTTTGACGTAGGCTGACGTTCTAGAAATGAATTCTCACACCTCTCCTCTCCCATTGACATCAAATTAGAACTTGCCTAAACCTCAAGTCTTTGACCTGTCTTGCATGGAATCCGGTAAAGAAATAAGTGGAAGCGCCAGGCTAAAGTATGCTTTCTTATTTTCTTTACGCTCTCTCTGTTTTAGGTGATGATAGATTTAATTAGCCGTAAACTCCCTAATTAAACCTATTGTATTCATAATAGTATATATATATATGCTAATGACCCCTCAAGGAAGTGACTGGTTTAAGCACTGTGATCAGTCAGAACGGGATGAACTTCAAGGGATAAAAATTTAGCGATCAAGCTTGTCGGCAAGAGAAAAGTACAAGTTGGCCGAGCTGTAGCTGCGATGCTGACAGCATGATCGGCAGTTGCCTGGTCGAGTGAATCGGTCACCACCCAGCCCATTCTTATTCTTCTGATTATTTCCGTCTCATGATTCGGATCCACCGTCACTACCTGCCCTAAGTAGATGTATTCCCTTACCCCTTCCAGTGCCTCGCTACATATTGTAAATTGCTGTTCTCTTCTGAGACTGTTAAACATTACTTTAGTTTTCTGCAGATTAATTTTTAGACCCACTCTTCTGCTTTGCCTCTCCAGGTCAGTGAGCATGCATTGCAATTGGTCCCCTGAGTTACTAAGCAAGGAAATATCATCAGCGAATCGCAAGTTACTAAGGTATTCTCCATTAACTTTTATCCCCAATTCTTCCCAATCCAGGTCTCTGAACACCTCCTGTAAACACGCTGTGAATAGCATTGGAGAGATCGTATCTCCCTGCCTGACGCCTTTCTTTATTGGGATTTTGTTGCTTTCTTTATGGAGCACTATGGTGGCTGTGGAACCGCTATAGATATCTCTCAGTATTTTTACAAACGGCTCGTCTACACCCTGATTCCGTAATGCCTCCATGACTGCTGAGGTTTCGACTGAATCAAACGCTTTCTCGTAATCAATGAAAGCTATATATAAGGGTTGGTTACATTCCGCACATTTCTCTGTCACCTGATTGATAGTGTGAATATGGTCTATTGTTGAGTAGCCTTTACGGAATCCTGCCTGGTCCTTTGTTTGACAGAAGCCTAAGGTGTTCCTGATTCTGTTTGCGATTACCTTCGTAAATACTTTGTAGGCAACTGACAGTAAGCTGATCGGTCTATAATTTTTCAAGTCTTTGGCGTCCCCTTTCTTATGGATTAGGATTATGTTAGCGTTCTTCCAAGATTCCGGTACGCTCGAGGTCATGAGGCATTTTGTATACAGGGTGGCCAATTTCTCTAGAACAATATGCCCACCATCCTTCAACAAATCTGCTGTTACCTGATCCTCCCCAGCGGCCTTCCACCTTTGCATAGCTCCCAAGGCTTTCTTTACTTCGATTTCGAATTCCTCTAGGATATTCTCTCTTCCATTATCGTCGTGGATGCCACTGGTACTGTATAAATCTCTATAGAACTCCTCAGCCACTTGAACTATCTCATCCATATTAGTAATGATATTGCCGGCTTTGTCTCTTAACGCATACATCTGATTCTTACCAATTCCTAGTTTCTTCTTTACTGCTTTTAGGCTCCCTCCGTTCCTGAGAACATGTTCAATGCTATCCATATTATACTTCCTTATGTCAGCTGTCTTACGCTTGTTGATTACCTTCGAAAGTTCAGCCAGTTCTATTCTAGCTGTAGGGTTAGAGGCTTTCCTACATTGGCGTTTCTCGATCAGATCTTTCGTCTCCTGCGATAGCTTACTGGTATCCTGTCTAACGGAGTTATCACCGACTTCTATTGCACACTCCTTAATGATGCACACAAGATTGTCGTTCACTGCTTCAACACTAAGGTCCTCTTCATGAGTTAAAGCCGAATACCTGTTCTGTAGCTTGATCTGGTATTGCTCTATTTTCCCTCTTACCGCTAACTCATTGCTATATTCTTATTGATCAGGAATCCGACTCCTAGTTCTCGTCTCTCCGCTAAGCCCTGGTAGCACAGGACGTGCCCGCTTTTTAGCACTGCACATGCTTCTTTAGGCCTCCTAAGTTCACTGAGCCCTATTATATCCCATTTACTACCCTTTAATTCCTCCAATAGCACTGGTATAGACTCGCCTCACTAGATAACGTACTAGCGTTAAACGTTGCCAGGTTCATATTTCAATCACGGCCTGTCCGGAGCCAGGGATTCTTAGCATCCTCTGCTGCGTCGCAGGTCTGACCGCCACCGTGGTCAGTTGCTTCGCAGCTGCTGGGGACTGAGGGCCGGGGTTTGATTGTTGTGTTCATATAGGAGGTTGTGGCCAAGTACTGCACTAGGGTGGCCAATCCTGCTCTGGTGAGGGAATGCGTTACCGGTTCTGGTCACCGGGATGAGGCCACACTCCAGGCCTGTTTATGCAATTTTATTGACACGCGGATTTTTTTTTAATCCGGTGGAAAATTGCGCGGCACCGGGATTCGAACCACGGACCTCTTGCACGCGAGGCGGGGGTTCTACCTCTACGCCACCGCTGCACATCGGTCAACAATCGGCCTCCTATTATATACGGGGGAGTCATCGTGCGTTTTGGAACCGCGGATGTTCATCGCGACAATTCGAGGATACGCTCTGCATCATGCACATGTTACAGTGGCGGACCATCGCGCTAGCTATACCACACTCGTGACGTAATGACGTACAACTGAATAGTACAGATAACATGAAGAAAATGTCAGAATTAAGGAACACGCTGCTATATTATATCATGCGTGTAGTGTTCAGTATATTTAGGTCTGTGGAGTAAACACGCTGTGGCAGGTTTACGAGGCTCCGTTAATTTCTGCGTGGGAGATAAAAACTAAGAGGAGGACAGATAAAGATTGCTCAACCTTTACATCCCGAGGATCCATGACGCGTTGTAGTGGAGAGCTTCGCACTAATTGCGATCTCCTGAGATTCTTCAGACGTGCAGTAACATCTCTGAACGTGGGCGCTTCTGCCCTCGACCTTTGTCGAAACGTGGCCAGCAATCGAATATGTGATCTCATTGTGAGCAGAGAGCACCGCAACCGCCAACTCACGGTGACGCAAGGACAGGGCGGCAGATTACGGAGAGCCGAATAGGAAGCGCAAGTTCGATAGCTAACGCAGAAAAAATAGGAGCAACAGATGAAGGACAAATGAAACGACAGGACGAGGGCCTCTTTTTCTCTTTCACCTTTTGCTCGCGCTGGAGATCAGTTAGCATGAATTACCAACTAGCCCAAATCCGCACTTTGCTTCCGTAGAAAGATGCTTCAATTTTAATATGACTTGCAACTGCAAGTGGGCTGAAGCGGTATCACTGAGAGCGCGCGTACAAAACGCTCTTTTGTTGAAAATATTCCACCTTTACGCTTATACGTGCCTGAATGTTGGAATCAAGAAACCCCGCTCGACGCACTTTGTGCTAAAGGGCGCGCTTGTGGACTATATTATCCACACAAATGTAGTAGTAATTGGTTGTTTATTTTGATAAAATTAAGAAAATGAAAGGTAGTAAGGTACTACTGACCGCACTGTATACATGTCCACCTAGTTCTGCTGACACCTGAATGTAGGTCAGCAGTTGGGGTGGAGTTGAGTGGGGCAGGGAGAGAGGATAGACTAAGACAAGGCCGCAAGGGGTGTTTTCACCGTTGCTCCAAGACAGGATAGGCGTGTCTCAGTACACCATTATTTCTAACTGGTGCTTTTTTATTGCACTAAATTAACAAAGTTATGCAGATCGCCCACGGGCTCTCACAGAACGGGGCTTGTCGTCAAAGACGACCCTTTAAAACGCTCGGTTTAGAGGCTTCCTAGCGGAAAAACTTGAATCGAGGACATTAAGACGTAGTGGAAGACTTTAACATGTTGAAAGGTGTTTAAAGATCCATTTAGTTTATAATTTATTTGCGTGTGCACGGCTGTGAAAAAGTGAGGTGACACGCATTGCGGCTGCCGCCAACGGAGATCGAAAATTACCACTGTGCTAAACCTAGCCGGCCACATTGCGGCAAGTGACCTTGATACAAGCTGATGAGATGCGTAGGCATCCGGAGGAACCTTTTGCATGGCAGGAATTTTAAAGAGGTTTCTTTTTGTTTAAGTTTATTCAAACAATCTTTTACATTGGGAAAAGTTTTTTCTCTGCCAAAACGTTATTGACCCTTGTACGCTGTAGCTTGTAATGTCATTTATTTCAGAATCCTACTCGAGGAACATGGGTGAGATAAAGCATGTATAGTAAGTGTACTGAAGAACTGTTGGCAAAGGAGGTGACTTCTGTCAGGTGACATGCGGGCTATCATAAGTTCGTCGAAATTGGGATGGAAAGGGGGCAGCAGCCACTTGCCTACCGCCGAGTCGTCAGGCACCCAGCCGCCGATTTCGCAACTTCCCGCAACAACTGCGGTGAAATCCGTACTCGCTCGCAAGACGTTGCGAACGGCGACTGTGACTACAGCACCATTGAACAAGAAGTCTCAGTAGAGAGAGAAAAGTCGAGGTCGTCTTTATTTTATTGAACAATGGAAATTACTTTTGCTCGAAGTAAATAACACTCGTGGTTATTCATGCAATATTTTTTTTCAATTCAACATCGTAAGATAACAATAGAGTAAACGCACTAACTCCATTTGTATAGGTTTTTTTCAGAAAAGAATATCCCCTCTTCTGACGGTTATATAGACGTGTACCGCAAAGCAACAGTGAGAGAGTAAACTTCTTTACAAACTTCCTTAATTGGTAAATGTGCAGACCTAACGTAAGACGGAAGTATAGGTTGGTAATCAATGCCAACAGAAATACCAAAGTCCCTGTGCGAGTTCGTGCGATCAAGAGATTGTGAGTGTGCGC